>NW_027526245.1:42331806-42389227 GCF_048455015.1 Haemaphysalis longicornis
TTTCATTCCTTTTTCTTTACGTGCTTTACGCAGGCTTTTCTTAAGAGTACTAACACCAAATTTTTACTTTGTGTTTTTAGTACTTAGATTGAGGATTGCTGGCTTAACAATCATAAAAAAGTGGTTACAATACATTAGAGCAAAATTGAAATATAACGCAACGAAAACCGCCGACCTCGGCTGCCGTCGCCAAAAGTCTGGAGGGCACGGGCGACGAAAACTACGGCATGACGCCACGCTTTCCGCTCCAGAGGATCGGTGCTATCACGTGGCTGTTCAAAACCCCGTGACGCTCCATTGGCACGCCACATGCTTTCACTTTGCGATTAGCCGGATGCCGGGTGTTGTTATGTGACGTCATGGAGTTGGGGAGCACGTGGCTACGTCACCTTGTTTACTCCACCACTGGGTGATGTCACGCTATGTCGATTTTAGCGGAAGCCTCCAGTACAGTTGCCTCATGGGCGCTACAATTACAACCAAATTAGAATAGAACAAAATCGCCACCGGGAAAGTAGTGCGATTTCAAGCGATCGATGGAGGCGCACAAAACGCGTGACTCACGGCTGTGAGTGGGTAATCACCGATAATTTGTAGGCCTAGTTTTATGAAAATATAGGAAATGTTAAGGAAGAAACAGCTAGCATAGCATTCTGTAATGGAGAAAAGTCTTCCTTCCAGTTAAACAGTGAATAGTGCCCCAAATCAAGAGAAGTTTGGCGCACAGCTACATCACGCAAAACTGTCCTATAGAATGCCTTTCATCTAAAAAGAAGGTTGTGTCAGACGAGCCGGTAATCCCTTTGGTAGTTGTGACGGAAATCGCACGGTGCTTGCACCCCGCTTGCTTTTTTTTCTAAAAAATGACTGATGACAGCTAAATATGCTGTGTGGTTAGTACGGCGGATTTCATTACTGAGCTTTCTTACTGCAATTTTTGTGGATCAAGAAATGTGTGATGCTAAGGAAAATCAGATTTCATTGGACAAGCAGCTTCTAAGATATCGCACCTAATTGTTACATCACTCCTGTAAATGCTGGATATATCTATCGAGCACTCCTGGTATTTTGCTATTTTATGAACTATTTTACTTAAACAATCTGTCTTCCAACATTCAATGTGGGAGCTAGAACAATACGCTACAAGCAGCACGTCGGTTGTACAAATTCAAGGCACACTCTTTTGTGAAATACAAACAGCTGCGGACACAGCGACTGCCTCTTTGTGGAAGTCTGAAGGCACAGAATGTTTTTTTTTTGTCTTGTGTCACGTAAACCCCGAAACGTATGAATATGAACGTAACATATTCATTGAACGTTGTACAAATTTACCGCTGGTAAAGCTTTTATTAAAGCGAAAATAAATTTTGCAAATAAATGTTTAGGTACAGGGATCCTCAGGTAAAAATGTATTGTTTATGTGGATCATCTAATAATGAACCCACGCGCGCCTCATGGCAATAAAAAATGCCCAAGTGAGTCCGTTCCGTGTTGGTATGTCCCAAACATCGCTGCATGCGTTTGGGAACATGGCAGTTGCGAAACAGCTCATGTTAATTTGATACATTAATGTCGAATTTAGAAAGGTAGGCTGCACGATAGTGTCGTCAACTTGCTCACTTCTGGAGGACAAAAACCTCGAACCGTCAGGGGCCGCCATACGCATTACCTGCGTACAGCTGCGCAGTTTCTACGAGGAACATGCATGTATTTTTACAATATTCCGCTCTAAGGCTGCGTCACGTGTAGTGATGGTGCGTGCTGAGAAACATTTTATTTGAGCCGATATATAAAAAAGAAGAAAAGTGTGGGGGACATCTTATTGTGTACATATGCACACGTAATTATGTTTTTTCTACTGCCCATATGTGCATGCATGAAGCTCTTGATGCAACTAGTTTTTTTTTTCTAATTGCAAGCAACATAGCTGTGGCCGAGCCAATTTCTTCTTGTGTATGAGGTTACAACAGCTTATCATTTCTAGAAACAAAACTTTTATACAGGGCGAAATACCAACGCGCATTTCCTTCCGACGTATCGCATCCAAACGCACAGCAGCAAAGGAATAATGCGATGATGGAAGCCATTAGAGAGTTCTGGCAGTCCGTCTACAGCCCGTTCTACATGGAGCGAATTTCGCCTGCGAATCCGCTGGAATGAACATTCGCACTTGCGAAGTTCGCAATGCCTGGAATTGTCGTCTACATGGTGTCTGCGAACGCCGCGATTTTCGCATTTCAGATGCGCCTTGTTTGCAGACTGAATTAAGTTTGCCACCAGCAAAGGTTGTTGTGATTTTAACAAGGGTGGTTTTATTTTACTTTCTTGGTAAGCTGTTTCCGCCTGGTTTGCGGTAAATATAAGTTTATTTGCGGTTTTATATAAGAATCGCCAATTCTTTATCAATATACGCACACACAGCAGAGAAGACAAACGTTTTGGTGTTCCCGCACTTTTGTCGTGTTCATACAAGCAACGCCATCTGGTTTCCAATCGTGCAAGTGGTGCCTAACTGTGCTCTTGTTGGCCGCAGGTGCGGCACCTCTACGCCGCGCACGCCGCACGAGCGGCGTTTGCTCGACCGATTCAAATTTTTGGCATTTTGCCGCAGCAACGAAAAAAGGTGGTTTTGCCGCTCGAGCGGCGCCGCATCAGTGAATTAGCAAGCGAAATCGCTCCATGTAATACGGCCTTAAGCCCGTTCTACATGGAGCGAATTTAGCCTGTGAATTCGCTGGAACGAACATTCGCACTAGCGAAGTTCGCCATGTTTGGAATTGTCGTCTACATGGGGTCTGCGAACGCCGCCATTTTCGCATTTCAGATGCGCCTTGTTTGCAGACTGAATTAAGTTTGCCACCAGCAAAGGTTGTGATTTTAACAACGGTGGTTTTATTTTACTTTCGTGGCAAGTTGTTTCTGCCTGGTTTGTGGTAAATATAAGTTTATTTGCGGTTTTATATACGAATCGCCAATTTCTTACCAATATACGCACACACAGCAGAGAAGACAAACGCAGCAAGCAACCCTGAGTTTGTTGCGCAAGCTTCTTTTCTCCATCGTGCGCATCGTGCGTGCCGAGCACACCACCTGGGTAATCTTCGGACATTTCATTTTTTTAGTTCGTCTGTACTTCTCTCCTGCCGTGATGTCCGGCAGTTGCCCGGACGAGGAGCTTTGGCTCCTGGAGAGGAAGAAGTACCTTCTTTTGCAGAAGAAAAGGCTGTTGATGCGACGATGGTGGGTGAGACCGCTTTGGGAGAACCACCGCACTGAGTCGGAGTACTACACGGCGGTAAGTTGTTTGAGCAGGGTAAACGATACAAGGTAATTTACGCAATCTTTATTCCCTGCAGACTCGGCTCATGCTGCACAATGACGCGGAGTCATTCCAAAAGTATTACCGGATGGCTCCGCGTACGTTCGAGAGGCTGCACGCCCTCACGGAGCACCGGCTGACCAAACAGTTTTGCGTGCGAGCACCACTGCCATCGCGGCTGCGGCTCGCAGTGACACTGAGGTAATTTCGCACCAAATTCTATGCCTCTGAAATGAAAGCTGTCTGGCCTAAAATTCGCTGATTAATATTACCTCATAACATACACATATCCTGCCCAAATGCAAAATTAACCTAACCCAGCCCAACGGCACAGAACACAAGTACTGTGCGGCGATCTCTAGGTATCGCCGCACAGTAATTTCCGGGTGACGTGCTTAGCCAATCCGAGGCGGAAGCCGTGATGAACACACTACAAAATGTTACCGGTAACCTTTGAGTGAACTTGCCTTCACGAGTCTATCAAGCCTCATGCCACAGCAAAATCCATTTCACTTAAAAGCATTGTGAGCATGGGAATTTGTTTCGTGGTGATAAAATTTCTAAACTGCAGCGAATGAAGATGACGAATGTAGCCATTCAGGTTGCGTTTGACAAAAAAAAAAAAGAAATGAAATAAAAAGCATTGCCAACAGTCCTTTCTGGGAGCACTACACAGCAGCAGTACAGGCACTAGCTATGGGGTTACTTAGCTGATCACTTCCACCGCAGTTTGTTCATCCCACATTTTAGCGAAACATGTACATTTATTTATTGAATTCTGCCAGCCTGCGAGCCAGGCCTTGGGCAGGGTGGGATTACATGTCTACATTCACAAGGACGCAATAGTTAACTGGGTACATACTAATAGAACAGAAAAAAAATAACTCGACACACATTGACAACATTCGTCAAAGAACAAAAGAAAACACGATAGAGAAAGCGCATACCTGCACAGAATTTTACGCGCATGAGACTTTACGCGCCACTGCATAACATTTAGCCGATAACAACTATTTGCAATTAGAAAACCACGGCACGATGACAAAAATTGCTATACGAGGTATTCATTGAAGCTCCGCTCCGAGATGGCGCCACCCGTCTCACCGCTCATCCGCCATGCGGTTGGTCGCCGACTCTCCGATCGGTCGGGTGGTCGCCCCGTACAGCCCTCCTGCTGCCGCATTGCCGGCGACAGCTCGATTGCGACGTGCGGCATCAATATTGTTTTGCATTCAGACTTTGTGATTGTGATTACTGATGATTCCAGATGTTAACCCGCCGCGGTGGCTCAGTGGCTAAGGCGTTGCGCTGCTGAGCAAGAGGTCGCGGGTTCGATTCCCGGCCGCGGCAGCCGCTTTTCTGATGGAGGCGAAAAGCAAAAACGCCCGTGTGTACGAGATTTCGGCGCACGTTAAAGATCTCCAGGTGGTCAAAATTAATCCAGAGCCCTCCACTACGGCGCGCCTCATCGCCTGCGTTGCGTCGCCGCGTTAAACCTCCACAATCAATCAATCAAATCAATCAATCATCGATTCCAGATGTTATTATATCAGTTTGGTGTCGCAAATGGGTGTTATATTGTCACAAAGCCACAGACGATGCAGTTGTCTTCGAAGAAAACACGTTTATTGGAGCGAACTTGTGCTCCCCTATCAATTCAAAGAATACAGAGGCGGCGAAGTAGCAGTCAACAAAGTGACGTACGCATGCGAGCTACGGCGAGTCGAATACCCCGCCGTCAGCTCTGCAGGCTTTTTATCTTTCGGCGCGCGTGGTTTTCGAACCGTCGATTAACATCTAGAACATTGCAGATCCAAGAAGATTATTCTGGGATGTTCACGTTAGATCGGAATGCTCTCCCTCTCAGAACAGATTACACATGCGGCACAGAAAGAAAGAATGGAACACGCGCTTCCTTGGCAGGGAGATAACACAGACCGGCGCATCCGGGCTGTAAAAGCAAAACACAAATAAACACAATGCATGGTTAGCGGCATTACCCCCCTCTAAGAGTGCATGGACCCTATGCTAACATAAGCGACAGTCTGAACAAGTAAAAGTGTTCGTCATCGTCCGTAGAAAGTTTTGAGCTAACCACGTGGACGACTTCGGGCCGCATGTGTCGTCGTGATGTGCCGGAGTCACCATCGGGGATCAGTTCGTAGTTTAGTTGGCCAACACATCGTAGAATGTTGCAGGGTCCGAAACACCGTAGCAGAAGTTTCTCACTCAGTCCGCGTCATCAGATGGGAGTCCAAACCCACACACGATCCCCTGGGTGGTACTCGGCGGCTCGGCGGTGGAGGTTGTAGAAGCCGGCATCCACCAGCTGCTGGTCTGTTATACGAACTCGAGTGAGCTGGCGGGCCTCCTCCGCAGGCTGAAGGCATCCTTGGACGTCGGCGTTCAGGTCGTCGTCTCCTACTTGCGGCAGCATGCCGTCAAGCATTGTAGTCGGCTGTCTTCCAAAGACGAGCTCGAACGGTGTCATCTGCGTGGTTTCTTGGATAGCCGTGTTGTACGCAAACGTGACATACGGGAGCACTTCGTCCCAGGTCTTACGTTCAACGTCGACGTACATGGAGAGCATATCCACAATCGTGTTGTTCAAACGTTCCGTTAGTCCGTTCGTTTGGGGGTGGTACGCCGTCGTTCTTCGGTGATCCTAGTTGCTGTAACGTACGATTCCTTGCATGAGCTCCGCAGTAAAAGCCGTCCCAAGGTTCGTCCTGAGGGCTTTAGGGGCTCCATGTCTCAGCACAACTTGTCTTATGAAAAACGTGGCGACTTCTTGTGCAGTCCCCCTCGGAAGAGCGGCGGTCTCCGCGTAGCGCGTCATGTAGTCTGTTGCTACAACAATCCACTTGTTCTCGGATCGTGACGTAGGGAACGGGCCCAGAAGGTCCGTTCCAATTTGTTGGAAGGGCCTTGATGGGATGGCGATCGGCTGCAGAGGTCCGGCGGGTCTCGTCGGTGGTGTTTTTCGTCGCTGGCAGTCACAGCAGCTCCGGGTGTAGTGGGTGACGTCAGAGGTAAGGCGGGGCCAATAGTACCTCGCCTTGATTTTTCCGATAGTGCGGGCTGTACCGAGATGCCCGGAAGACGGGTCGTCGTGGCACGGTTCCAAAATTTCGTCACGAAGGTCTGCGGGTATGACAAGAAGGTAATTCGTTCTGGTTCCGGGGCTGAAATTTTTCTTCACGAGGACAAAGTTTCTCAGGCTGAATGCTGGTAAACTGCGTTTGAAGGTCCTAGGAACGGCGACGTTGCATCCCTCGAGGTAGTCGATTATGACGCGTAACTCGGGGCCGGCACGCTGCTGGGTGGCTAGGTTGCTCTCCGTCACGATTCCGAAGAACGCGCAGTCTTCATCAGAGTCTTGTGGTGGCGGGTCGAAGGGGGCGCGGGACAGGCAGTCGGTATCGGAGTGTTTCCTGCCGGATTTATAGACTACTGTAACCTCGAATACTTGCAGGCGCAAGCTCCACCTACCAAGACGGCCAGAGAATGCCGCCAACCATGCATTGTGTTTATTTGTGTTTTGCTTTTACCGGCCGGCTGCGCCGGTCTGTGTTATCTCTGTGCCAAGGGAAGCACGCGTTCCATTCTTTCTTTCTGTGCCGCATGTGTTATCTGTGCTGAGAGGGAGAGCATTCCGATCCAACGTGAACAGCCCAGAATAATCTTCTGGGATCTACAATGTTCCAGATGTGAATCGACGGTTCGAGAACCCCGCGCGCCGAAACATAAAAAGCCTGCAGAGCAGACGCCGGGGTATTCGACTCACCCTAGCTCGCATGCGTACGTCACTTTGTTGACTGCTGCTTCGCCGCCTCTGTATTCTTTGAGTTGATACGGGAGCACAAGTTCGCTCCAATAAACGTGTTTTCCACGAATGCAACTGCGTCGTCTGTGGCTTCGTGACATCTGAACACAATGCATGGTTCGCGGCAATATCGTTTTGTGTCATGAGTACGCCACTGCTTGCGGCGTCGTGTTGCCGTACGACCATGGTGAACTGCTGTGCTCGGATGCAGCAACCATTATAAAAAGAAGCCGGGGGATGAAACAGCTGCCTCTGTTGGAATTTTTGCCTTACCCCGGGTTGTGAAGAACCAATGCCAGTGAGTCACCGCTCGAAGGAGGGCAGAAAGGGTTGCGGCGTATCAATCGCAAGGACGTGAACCCGATCGCAACACATTACAAAGTGTGCGGGAAACACAATGCACTTGCCTGTAACAAAGTGTTCCCCTTTCTGCCCTCCTTCGAACGGTGACTGCTTCCGTCCGCGTGCATTGGTTCTTCACAACCCGGGGTAAGGAAAAAAATCCAACCGAGGCAGCTGTTTCATCCCCCGGCTTCTTTTTAGAATGGTTGCTGCATCCGAGCACAGCAGTTCACCATGGTCGTACAGCGACACGACGCCGGAAGCAGTGGCGTAATCACAGCACAAAACGATATAACACCCACGTGCAACACCAATCTGATGTAATAACACCTCAAATTATCAGTAATCACAATCCCCAAGTCTGAATGCAAAACAAATCGATACCGCACGTCGCAATCGAGCTGTCGCTGGCAATGCGGCAGTAGAGGGCTGTACCACGAGGCGACCCGGGCGACCAACCGACCGACATGAGAGTCGGCGACCAACGACATGGAGGATGTGCGGTGAGACGGGTGGCGCCATCTCGGAGCGGAGCTTCAGTGAATACCTCGTATACAAGGAGTAACTTAAAAAAAATGTACTCGGAGAAAAGCGTTTACACGTCGCTGAGGAAATAAAAATACTGAGCACGTCTAAGGAACAGACATGCCGGGAAGTTTCAGAGGCTACTTGATTTGCCAATGCTAGTAGCAAATGCGTTAGTAAAGCTCCAGCCAGCCTGTTGCGAAAAAAGGCTGGTTTGAATGGACACGTTTTTAGAGTATGATAAGAGGCTTAGTCACTACGTAACAATGGTACAGTCTTTGTCAAAATTTTGTGGGCCACGGCGACCGTGGCCGGAGCAGGCGCGCGGCCGAGCAGGGGCGCTGCGCTTGCCGCTGTCGGCTGGTTGCGCGGCTAAAGAGAGCGAGGGGAACTTTTGCTCTTGCTTTTGTAGTGTGTCCGGCGCGACAAGAGCTACGCAAACTGCCTGCGCTGAAGCGAAGTGCGCTTGCTCTGAGAAACCTGCCTCACTGCACTTATCGCGCTACGAAAGGAAGCGAGAAAGTTCCCCTCATTCTCTTTAGCCGCGTAACCAGCCAGCAGTGGCAAGCGTAGCGCCCCTGCTCGGCTGCGCGCCTGCTCCGGCCACGGTCGCCGTGGCCCACAAAATTTTGACAAAGACTGTACATCTTGAAATGCTATGTCTTTCTCGTTTCCTGATTTATTTTATCCCTGTGTGTGGCGCTTGCACTGTTCCATCCCTGTGTCATTCTGTCCTACTCTCTCGTGTGCTGAGTAGGTATGTGCCACAAATACTGACCTCAGGCATGGCTGCTTAGCGAGCTTGCATGGGATGCATGCCACAATAAGTGCCCTCTGTAACTTAGATTACGTGATCTTGCTATTCTTCAATAGCAACCAAAAGCAAATTGTGTGAAAATTTATTGTTCGCTTTTCCAGGTACCTTGCAACAGGAGACGCGATACAAGACATTGCACTGAACTTTAAGATAGGGGTGTCCACTTTGCCGAACATCGTGCATGCCACAACCCGGCTGTTGTTTGAAGAGCTGCAGCCAAGGTGCATGAAGGTAAGCTTACCATTTTATTTATGTGTTTATATGTAAGCGATTTATGTCATGCATAAGGTAGCACATTCAGCAATTAGGACAATACCTGTTCGTTGGCCAGCTGAGGTCCAGCTGTGCTAGTAGCATTACAAAGGCCGCTTTGGTTCGGTGTATACGCAGCAAACCTATTGCGGTTAACTAACTCAAGACATCCCAGACTAGGGACGCCTTCCATGGAGTCAGGCCCACACATCAGCCTCTGCTGGAGAAATAAAAATATCTCTCGCTCTCTCATGAATTTTAAGTATTTATGCAGTGCCTATGCCGTAGCACGTTAAAATAACAAATGTGCTCAAAGTTAATGTATGCGTGTTTTGGGCAGAAGGCCAACGACAGCCAGGCTACGTTGTGAAACTCATCTAAAGCTACTCGGCCCATTTTTCAGGTTGAACATTTGCCACGTGTGTACTGTTTGTTAACTGCCACACGTGAGTGCGTGAAAACTTAGTTTGAAAACTGCTATTTTCACGGTTCCCCAAGAACAGTGAGGACTGGCGTCAGGTTGCGGAGCAGTTTGAACAGTTGTGGAACGTTCCCAACTGCTTGGGAGCTGTGGACGGAAAACACATCAGATCGAGGCTCCTTCCCACTCCAGAAGCCTTTATTACAACTACAAGGTAGGCAATATTGTTTAATACACTTTGTAAGGTGTAATTTACATTTATGCAGCGTCTTCAGTTTTTGAAAGTTTCCATTTTATGCATCATTAGAGGGCACATATTCAGTTGTGCTGATGGCCGTTGTGGACAGCTCACTGCGGTTTGTCGGAGTGGATGTGGGTGCGTACGGGCACCAAAGTGATGGGGGCACCTTCAAGCTGTCGAAGATGGGTCACCGGCTCAGCAAGGCCTCCTTGAATATGCCACCACCCAGCCAGCTACCTGAATCCAGGACAGTGGCACCCTATGTCTTCGTTGGGGATGAGGCCTTCCAGTTAAGGCCGGGTTTCCTGAGGCCATACCCAGGGCGATATCTAGAGGATGACCGCCGCATCTTCAATTATCGCCTAAGCCGAGCAAGGTAAAATATTTTCTCAGGGGTGCTATAGGGAGTGTGTAACAGCTACTGAGGGCACAGAGCGTCATCATCTCATGGCAGAATAAGTGCGCCTTAGCCACCTACTAGACAGGCATCCTCTGTGGCGAACGATATAATTATCCGGCGAGCTGAACTTCGTTACGAATTTTTTATGAGTGCAAATGAGGGAAAGGCAATAAACCATCGCAAGAGCAAGCACGTTTTTTACGTGTCTGACCAATGCGTTGACGCACAGAACTTCACTGTAAAAGGTGGCTGTAACAGTAAAGCAAATGTAAACCCTGTAAACAAGGTCTCACACCACTTCGATTCAAGTTTTAATCATTTTTATTTAACTTCACCGTTGTTTACCTGCAAATTTTGGTGCAACTTCTTGAAGCAAGAGGCCATCTGTCAGCAAAAAAAGGCTAAAAAGGGACCGCCTATGCAGGCTTGTTGGTTCTTGTGCCCCTGCACTCAAAACCAGCACATGCTTACTTCAGAAAAAATGTGCTTATATTTTGAGAAGACTGTCTTAACAAGTTTAATTGAGATCAACGAGATTCTGTGTGAGAAAGGTGTTTACTATGCGCAATAGTCGCTGGATAGCTGATCCCTCGATCAGCTACCACTAGCGGAATGAGCACTGCATATTCTTATCCTCTTTGTCTGCTACCATACGGCTCTGTTGGCTCCATGTTAAAGAAAACTTATACCCATCTTCCGCACACAGACATACATGAAATTTGAATAAGCACTTGCTTTACCCGAGGCGCACAGTGTTTTTGTCGTGTTCGGTGGTCATTGTTTGAACCGTACCATTAGACGGCACAGCAGTATTGCTGCATGGTCTACAATTTCTAACTTGAGTACTTCTGTCCCACTGCAGGCGCTGCGTGGAAAATGCCTTTGGCAGCTTGGCTGCAAGGTGGAGGGTGTTTCGCCGCACGATAGACCTGCTCCCAGAAAACGTGATGGCAGTGACTCTGGCGGCATGTGTACTCCACAACTACCTGCGGAACGATGTTCTGTACATTCCACAGAACTACGCGGACAGTGTTGACAGGTCTGGCAACATCGTTGAAGGCCACTGGCGCCAAAGGGTGCACCCAAATGCCTACCTGGACCTTGAGCACCGCTGCAGCCGGAACCATGCAAAAGCCGCGGCCGACGTGCGCGACAAGTACCGTGCCTACTTTGCCAATGAGGGCGCAGCGCCATGGCAGAGGGAACGTGCTGGACTTAGGCCCTGAGGTGAGCAGAAAAGCCGGTTGCCACAGGAAAACATTTAATGAAGACCATTGTACATGATTATACATTGTGCATGCCCATTGTCGGCAATATTGTCAGCTTAAGGTGGTGGGGTACAACATTACTCATCATGCATGTCTAATCGAGGGAACGTTGTCAGCATTAAGCTGTTGGGATAGATCCACCGACTATAGCTTGACGCAATGTGGAGGAGTTCTATTTGCAGATGGTGTAGCATTTCGGGTGGTGTTGCTGCAATGTATTGCTCCAGTGTCAATCCAAAGTGCGCTGCTGCACTCATAGGCCTGTGGGAATTCATCCTCCGGTCTATGTCCTCTAATTCTGCATCTTTTTTTTCTATTGCCGTTCTTTTAGTTGTCTTCGACGGGGCAGGGGTGTCCAGAGACCTTTTCATGGGAGGCCTTTCAAGCACTACTTCAGGTGCCGAGCTGGCGGCCGCATCCTGTTCCAAGTGCCGAGAGACAGTGTCAATGACTGGAGTACTCGTGAATACTTCAGGCGAGCTGGAAGTGCTGCACTGTGTAGTGCTCGTCAAATCTTCAGCCAGGCTGGCAGTGCCAAAGACCAGAGTGCTTGCAGGCGGACCGGTAGGGTTAAACAGCGCAGTGTTTGCCATTACTTCAGACGGGCTGGCAGTGTCAGTGCTGGTATGCTCCTCGGGGCTGTGCGTTGGCCGGTCCTCCTCTTCACTGTCACTGAGGTTGCTGGCAGTCTTGCGTGCAAGAATGTGTGTTACTCTCCCCTTGCAGGGGCCATGAAGGCAAAATACAAGTTTGTTGAAAGATTTGGTGTTGTAGTTGTGGTGTTCTACTGTTCCTAATGTTCCTGCTAAATTGTGTATAGTGACGTCAGGGAGCGTACCTAACATGAAACTTAGTATGTGGATTACGGCTGTTTTTTGTAAGCCTTGTAAGCTTTTGACTTAGTGGATCAAAAAGCAGTATGGCATGACGTTTGCAGCCAGTTTGTGTGTTCATTTGTGACTATCTACATAGTCGAATACACTTTGTACTGGTAGGTGGGATACTGCCTAAACTCTTCAGGTCCAAAGGTGCCGGTAAATCATTGTCCCAAAATGATTTACCGTGGGCAAACTTTTGCTTAATGTTTTTATTAATCACCTTTCCCTTTTTGTTAGTCACTCTCTTCTGCCTGCAGATGACATAAAGCTATTTTGAAAAGTCACACGAGATGACTCAGCCATAGTGTCAGATATTTTCGTTGATTCTGCGCTACGCTTTCATGCACATGTTGACTTGGTTGTTAATAAGGCTTACAGTCAGGTAGAAGCGTTGTCCCACATCACGTGCCCTCTTTATAATCTATCATGCTTTATACTTCTGTTTGTATCCTTAGTTATTCCAGGGTCTGTTGTATGGAACAACTTGAATGCAACCCAGATTGGGAAAGTTGAAGATGCACGACTGTTTCTTCATGTGATTGACTGCAACATTTTGATGTCAACACTTCAAGTGCAAGTACTTTATAAGTCATTTCAAGAATGAATGGTGTTTGCAGGTGAAAATGTTAGTTCTCGTGCAATGTATAATTTGTATAATGTGAGGTCTAATGATGCTGATATTTTTAGAATTATCTGTCTGCATTTAATTGGTTCTTGCTATGTTACGGTGGCGTATGTATTAGAACTTGCATTTTCTGTCTTTTTCATTATTGCTTTTATTTTTTCCTTTTTTCTCTTCTTTGTGCACCAATGGCTAAAGCACAGTCTGTTGGCGAGCACGTACAAATAAAGGTGACTGAGTGAATGAATTGTTTACCAATTGCCTTCATAGATGGCTTGACGATACTGCTCATGAATGGCTGTTCGCACTAGCTCTGTTTTTTACCTATATTGCACCTGGCTTACTGTTAGTACAGTTGACAGCAGTCGTTTGTCAACGTTAGAGTATGCTCCGGAAACAGCATCACGTAACTGGCGATGTCACTTATGTCAGTTGGCTAGAGTTATGTCAGACAAGCCCATGCGCCCGACGACTGTGCAGATGCACCCGGTATAGTGCATGCAAGACGCACTTATGCTTCTACGCTTACGTGCTTGTAATTGCTATTGCTTACCGCACCACTCCTACTGCTATAAAAATGTGCACCAAAACTAAGTGTTAGTAGCTCGTTCTGCAAGCTTATAATCTGTTTAATTTGTGTTAAATTATTGCAACTACCTGCCCAAAATACAGCATAATCTAGGGGCAGAAAATTTACTAGTGAATCGTATGGCTATTCTCTACTTGCCTCATTACACAGTCTACTTGAGTAAAGTTGGTGATAAAAGTGGTATCAGCGTCATTCTAAAGAGGAAATCCTTCGAATAAACCAAACTTGCATTTTGTCTTTATGACCTCTCTAGTATATACTTTAATAAAACAGCATCTGCAAACTATGTATATTTGTTTGTGGCACAATGCTAGTTTTGAACAGTTTGATGGGCCTGTAAATTTTTTTTTCACTGCTCCTGTCAGATGCACCACTTCATTTACTGCTACACGTCATTAACCAGCTATTCTGGAGCCCCTACAGGGACATTGCTCACCGATCCCACATTATAATCTGAAAAAATATACGTACAAGCGTTGTTCCGTTGTGTCTTTCAGAAATTCCAACAAAGTAAAATGTATGGCTATTCTCTACTTGCCTCATTACACAGTCTACTTAAGTAAAATTGGTGATAAAAGTGGTATCAGCGTCATTCTAAAGAGGAAATCCTTCGAATGAACCAAACTTGCATTTTGTCTTCATGACCTCTCTAGTATATACTTTAATAAAACAGCATCTGCAAACTATGTATATTTGTTTGTGGCACAATGGTAGTTTTGAACAGTTTGATGGGCCTGTAAATTTTTTTTCACTGCTCCTGTCAGATGCACCACTTCATTTACTACTACACGTCATTAACCAGCTATTCTGGAGCCCCTACAGGGACATTTCTCACCGATCCCACATGATAATCTGAAAAAATATACGTACAAGCGTTGTTCCATTGTGTCCTTCAGAAATTCCAACAAAGTAAAATATGACCATTGTGTTTTCGTCTTTTGGGGGTCGCTTTTAGAGCCGCTCTTGCCTGCAGCTTTTTTCTCCCGCCGCTTTTTCCTGTAGGTGTCGCGCAAATTGCACCAACGTTGTAACACCTTGTCCGGTGTCACTGTAGTAAAAGAAAAAAAAAACAAGTGATTGAGAACAGAAGCCGCAAATTATTTAGCAGTGAACGCAAACATGCGACGGCGCAACGATACTGCAAAAAATCGCGTTAAAATTACAAATAGAGAATGGTTCTGATGTCCAAAAAGGACAATGCGCCGTTAACCACGAAAACATGTTGCTGCCGAGGTCGCACGAGACTGCCGCATCGGGTGCTTCGCGCTTTTTTTCTAGTACTTCTGCTTAAGCTTAAAAGTACACAAACAGCGGGCAATTTCTCTGCTATGTATTGCGTATAGCGCAGACACCGATTGCATTGAATGTCATCGCTTTATTACGGGACATAGCGAGGAAACAGACGCCAATAAAACGTAGCCGCCAAAAGCTGACGTGACGGCGACCGCTTTCTTGGCACATGTAAATTCTCGTAAATTCCGCCTTTTGCTTTATTCAGGCCGTGACCTTTCCAAAGTTTAAACTGAACCCTATGCGCAATGCAATAGTTAGTGCTGGAAACGTGCATGCAAAACGTGCATGGAAGCGCACTTACCACCTTGCTCCAATCCTTGCAAACTGGCGGCCACTTCCACCCACAGGCTGTCTCGCAGCGCAGCATTGCGGTAATCTTGCAGCCGCGTGTTCCATATACGCGGCCTCCTTTCTACCTCGGCGATCAAACACTCGTTGAACACGGCGCGGGACATCGTGTCGTGAACGCACGTGCATTTGTTTTGGTGTGCCCGCGATCTTGTTGCGCTCATACAAGCAACGCCATCTGTTTTCCAAGCGTGCAAGTGGTGCCGAGCTGTGCTCCTATTGGCCGCAGGTCCGGCCCCTCTACGCCGCACACGCCGCACGAGCGGTATACATAGCTTGCACTGACGTCAGTGTAGCGGCCATCTTGGAGCACCGCTTGCACGGTGGAAGGCCGTGAACTTATCTCCCCCTCTGATCTCGAGTAGCACTGGGGAAGCGGACGTCCCCACAGCCCTCCAAAAAGGGCTGTGGGGACGTCACATGCAAGCTAGCATGGAGGAAGAAAAAGTTAGGAGACGGCGCCACCGGAGAAACGTGAAGCCTATGCATAAAAAGTAAACTCGAAGTCGGCCCAATGCGTCACTGCACCACGTGACCCCACCGCGCCGCCGCGCGCCACAGCGCGCAGTGGGGTTCGCGCTCTCAATTTCGTCTGCTCGAAACTACTCTGCGGCCCGTTGTCGCGAAGCCAGCTATATGATGGTTTTTTTTTCCACGGATGTGGTCTTTCGCACGTACGCCACACTCCCGCCCACACGCACGCGGGCATGAGATCGCCGAGAATACAGGAAGGACGGGGAAAAGCTACCGCCAACCAAACACGAGAGATGCGGTGGAGTCGGAGTCCGCCGCCGCCGCCGCCGCCGCCGGCCCAGCCGACCATGGAGGTCACACCCTGGGCCGACTCTGGCGGCTTGAGAAAGAGAAACGGCGGAGGGAGCGGCTTCAACGGAGGTGGGCTTGCGAAGGCTAGCGGCGTGACGTCATGCCGTCTCCTAACTTTTAAATGCAGAGCATTTCAGTAACTCACGATGTCACCCGCGTTGACGTCAGTAGTCCGCATCGCTCCCCCTACACTATATAAAAAATTCCCCCGCATTTCCCCGAAGGGGAGTATGAGGAAGTGCGAAGCACGGGGTGATGCTATGAGGGGGAGTTTGTTGAAGTTTGGTGGCATTTTGCCCGTTAGTTACATTAACACCCCCTCGTGATCACGTTCGGCTTAACACGCCTCGTTTGTCCCTCTGCGGAAATCTTGGTGAATTGAACGTGTATGTTCGAGAGGAGGAGCGCACCGCACCGCAGCGCACCGCAGCTGCGAAGCGCCGACCGGAGTGAAGGGAGAGGAGGCGCAGTCACGTGAGAGAATGCAGAACTAGCGGGTTTGTAGTATCACGTGTACACCACGCAGTTATCAAGCCGCTATAACGCCGCTGAGTCGCCAACGCACGCCGCTGACGACGTAGTTTGAATGCGTTAAAGATATAAGGCGCGTTACTAACACTGATATCAACGTCGCGTCCGTGGCTTAGTCGGTAGAGCGTCGCGCTGCGGCCGCAAAGTCCGCAGATCGAAACCTGGCGCCGGATGCTGTTTTTTTTTTATATAGTGTAGTGGCCTGGCTGGCGCGCCGAGAGAGGGTGTTGCGAGCTGGAGAGTAGTAAAGGGGCTTTAGGAGAGTAGGCGAGGGGGGAGAGGAGGCGCTATGCGAGCGCGACGATTCAGGCTCGCTTAAGAAGTGCATTCGCACTTATTCCTGGCCAATCTCCCACGTGGGCATGTGCCATGTCAGCGGCCAGGCAGCGCGCGCCCATCTCCCCCCGTTGCTAAGGAAGACGAAAAGCGCGCGCACCCGCAGCTGTTGCTATGCGGACGGCGGAAGGTTCAGTGTCGCTTATAAAGTGCATTCGCACTTAAAAAAATATTACTTACCGGCACCAGGTTCCGATCCCACGACTCTCCGGGCGGAACGCAAGGTACATGGTGCTCTAAACACTGCGCCACAACGCCGACACAGAACGGAAGGTTACGAACGCGCCTTATATCCTAGACTCATTCAACTGTCGGCCACAGGTGCGCCCTCTCCCCCGCGTACCCCTTGCCTTCTCTCCGCTCGCAACACCCTCTCTCGCCGCGTTCGGTTCGGGCGCACAACAGCTGGGTACGTGCGCCGCACCCTCTGTCGCCGCGTTGGGTTCGCGGTGATCAACAGTCGGTGCGCGCGCAAGAACAGTAGGGGGCGCTCGCATCGCGCTCTCTCGCCGCGGTCGGTTCACGCTTAAACCAGATATGTCGTTCGCGCGCGCTCCGGTTGCTAACATCTGTGGCGTGATCGCGACGTCAACATCACGCGTTCGTGTGGTGGCGCGATTTCGGCGCACTCTCTCGCGAGGGGCATTGGATTGGATTCGATTGGATTGGCTTGGTTTGGATTTGTATTGGATTGGATTAAAGTAGATTGTGTTGCGTCATAGCCGTGCCACGTTGCGTCATAGCCGCGGCATGGGGTTCACGGCACGTTTCACCATCGACTTCATCGACAATGTCTACGCTGGAAGACAACAATTACAACAACAACCAATATGTAATCCATACGACTTGCAGGCGCGCCCCCCGCGGAAATGCTCTGCATTTGATCGTGCCCCTCGCGAGGGGGATGTTTCTTTTTTCTTCCTCCATGGTGCCTAGAATATACTGGCTAGTGTGCGGAGCGCGCGCATTCTCTACGGGAGAGGGTGGCCCCGCCGGCGATGACTGCGCGCAGAGGCCGCAAGGGGCGCTGCTCGGCGAGATGTTGATGAAAGCCGCCAAGCTCCTCTGTCGCGACGGCGTATTCGGCAGCCCATGCGCTTGGTCGGCGGCGTGTGAGCACTGCCGAAGTAAACAGATAGTCCTTTTTCAGAAACTGTTCGCCCATCCTTACAGTAAATAAGCTACCAATTGCCTGGCTATTTTGTGATTTCTTCCAGAAACCCAAATTATGCTCTCCTAAGGCAGTATATGGTATATGCCGACTGAGCGCGAAATTTAATTTTAATGGTTTAATAATAAAATGTTCTGAATATGCGGGGAGCTAAATATTTTAGAAAAAGTGGCGCTTACAGCAAATGAGATGGATACCGAATATCACAAAAATATAATAATAATAAAACAGAGTTCACTGTTGAACATGAAACAGATTTACGTTTTTGCAGGGGATATATATATTTTTAACAACAACAACAAATTTCTTTTGCAAGCGGCTGTTTTGCTTTTAAATTAATAAATAAATAAACAAACTTTTCTGTACTTTACGCGCTTTTCGCCGAAATACAACCTTGAAATGGGGCATGTGTACGTATTAGCATGCTTTCTGTTTTTATTCGTGTTTTAAGAATAGATAAAAAGTTACGCACGTTTCTACAAGCGTTTCCGTTTCACTCGCTAGTTTGTTGATGATATCCTCACCATTTACGCTTTTAAGAATCTCCGTCCCCATGCTGAGCAGCGACAAATCGCTGCAGCTGTCAGTCACCACTGATCAAAGCAGTTTTTCATCGATTTCAGCTGGCTGAATGACCTTCGCCAGTGAAATTCGTTGGCGACAAGCACAAAAAAAGTAACAGCAACATAAACATCTGGGAATGAACCTTCAAAGTTTTCACGGATTAGAAGTTTCGCCATGTTCGTCACAGAAGAGCAGCCTTCGTTGCTCGCATATGGAATAAACTGCCCAAGCTTATCGGAAAATATGCGCCAACCAGACTCGGACGGATACTTCTTGCAATGTCCAGTGCCTGCAGGCTCCTCGGAACTGGGTAAAAGCAGTTCCACTCTTTGATAACCGCAAACTGCGAGGATACTTCGGTGTACGACATTTGAACGAAATTGCTACAATGATTGAAGTAATTTATTACACACACACATAAAACGTGTACACGCAACGTGTACACACATGCAAGTGAAGCCGGGCCTGGATGCGTTACATCAATGAGAACGTCGCCGGAAGACTTGAAAAGTCCTCGAAAAGCTTCCAGCCCGATTGGCCGTGAAACAAGGCACTCACTGCACAACACAGCACTGACGAGTACCCCCTCCCGCCCCCCCCCCTTACCGGGGCCGTGTAACGCCCTGCATTTGCACAAAAATTAGTAATTGGCAGCACTAACACACTAAATCGTTATTTAGCATGAATAGAGATAATTGCACAGAAAAGGTACTGAGAAACCAAAAAACAAAAAAATAGAAATTTTACAAAAATGTACACATGAGAAATATGCATCTCATAGGCCTGAACTAGAAAAGCTCGAAAAAAGACGATGCGAATACGCATTAAAAATAGCGAGAATGACCAAAAGTTCTGCCTTGCATTTCCACAAAAATGCAGAATTGGTAGAAGTAACACATTTATTCGTTATATTGGCGTCAATATTTTGTACAGGCAAAATTTCAAGAAACCAAAATACACCACAATACAAAAAAATCATCAACTACACTTTTTCTACGACCTCAGGGGTCGTCTACTTAGGAAACTAAATCCAAAAATTAAGGGGGGGGGGGGGCAGGACATCCCGCATGCCCACAGTGTGCATCTGGCCTTTGCATGACTCCAAATTACGCAAACATGGACGAGAGCTCTCACTTCACCGCTCACGTTGACAACGGTGGGCTTGTTTATCATAGTCCTGGCCGGTCCACTGCAGTTAAGCTAATAGAGGACGAATTCACTGTCTTCTTTTGCAAGAACATTCTACATGAAGAGAGTTTGCTCGATTTCGCAAAGTTCCTACATTTTCTCTCACTGCCGCAACTTGGCTGCTCTAGCCATGAAAAAGAAAAATTTGTCTGACGTGGTCAAGTTCTACGTCTTGTTAAGGTTAAGATTTTATGTTAAGGGCCTGAACAAGGAAAGAAAAGGTCAAACGCAACGACAAAAACACGTTGAGCTGTGCCGCTGCCAGTAGTGTGAAGTGTGTATAGTTCTCATTTGACTCCTTCCTTGAGTACCTGATTTCTTTGTTCGAGATACCGACACTTTTTTTCATATTACTGTTCTTCGCTTTGCAGTTAGTAGTTGATCGCGTCTTTTTCTGTATAGAACTATGTATAAGTGTGTATATGTGTGTGTAGACAAATATATTTATTTTTGTTTATTTTTCGATGACAGAGAGTTCTCTCAATTGTGCTGTAATTCTTTGTTGTTGTTTTTTTTTTTTGCTCACATTTCTCATACTTCCTAATTGGTTTATCATTTTTTTCTTATTCCCGTATTTGTAAGAACTATTTGCTATGGTCGATTGCATGCATAGACAAGAGTGCTGAAATTTACGTTGCTGAGTGTTTAGAGGGCTGATGACCTCCGTCAAGCCATCTGTGCCTTTAGTCCCAATGTCCTCTCACTCAGAGAAGAAATAAATGTTTTTTTAATGTTCCATTTTCAATTATTGTGTTCAGTGTTCTGCAAATAAAGTACTTCGTTTCATGTCAGCAGTAAATTTATTGCATATTTGCAAAGATTTTTGTTTTCATATTTTTTGTCGTTTTTATGGTTTCCAGATTCCCTAGATCTAATTCATACACTTGCCAGTGGCCCAAGTCATTGAGACAGAGCACCTAGACAGTGGTGAGAAAAAAAAGGCTTTGTCTTAAAAAGCTTGTTTGTTAGGATGGAAAAAGACAAACAGGTTAAATACTTGGCCTGTTTTGGCATACACCAGCCTCTACATGCTGCATTGAACACAGTGCTTCAGTTCTTAACATCACACTGAGCTATCTGGTAAGTAGGTTAGTTGAATCACGAGGAAACTTTTGGGATTGGTTAACGTGTAATAAATCGTGGTTTTTATTGTTGGTCAGGCCCTTCGTGAAAAACAATTTAAAGTAGCAGATATAACAATGTTTTTAATTTACTGCCTGGTGAAGCACAATAGATGCTTTGAGATTTCGAACGCCAATATTATTGTCATTACGACAGGAGTTCTGAAATATAATTTATGTTCTGTGTACTTATTTAATGCCGTAATAGGTGAATTGTAGGTTGTTAATTATGTCTTCGGTAACCACCGTCCTTTGGAGACATTTACTAATATCCATGTTAATTTTAAACAAATCGAAGGTGTCGCTTTAAATGTCGCTGCCATAATGTTTTCTATTTCACCTCTCATATTGCCGCACATGTTATCTTATCTCCTTTGATTGAGAGAGTGTCGCGAACTAACGTCACCAGCCCAGAATAATCAGCGCAGCGCTGCAATTAAGGCACTTCTGAATCTCAAACGTTGCTTTAGTGTCCGGTTATTTTTTGACATACTTGCCATTACTATTTTGTTTTCACTTCATCTGTGGCAGAATGCAGGCCATGTGGTAAGGGGTTTCAAACTTACTGTGATATTTCTGCTCTCAGAAGCAAAGTAAATAAAAAAATCGGTTGGGTGGGTACTGAGAAGTTAAGTTTTTTGAGGGCTGGAGGAGACGGCGAAGTTTACGCCACACATTCATCTACATTGGGTTTAACAAAATGCGTGCATTCTAAACGCACTCGCGTAGTTATTATATAGCATGGCGTTTTGTAGTGAACGATCCAAATGCACGGAAAAAAACTTCCAAGCATTTCCCCGAGGGTGAACATGGTTAAGTGCGAATGCACGGGGTGATGCTATGAGGGGGAGTAAAGTTAAAATCCGTTGGCATTCGCCCGTGAGCGCGCGCGAGCCGACCCACGGAGGTCTGGCAGTTTATCGCTGCATATATAGGGGGGTACGCCGCGCCGAGCGCGCCGAGCCAGGTGGCTGAGAGAGGAGGCGAGCGCAAGGGGAGAGGGACAGCGGCGCACGGCAGCTGCAGCCGAGCGAGGGGGAGAGGAGAGAGTGTGACGTCACGGTGGAGAGAGAGGCGCGCGGCAGCAGCTGGGGTGAGGAGGCGCGCTGTGACGTCATACCATGACGTCACGGCGCGAGGAGCGGTGCGGGGAGCGGCGCGCACCCGCGCAGCCACGGCGAGGAGGCGGAGCGAGCGCGGTCACGTGGTGAAGTGACGTCACCGCGCCGTTGCTACCGACGCTCCTCTCCGCTCCACGCCGTTGCTAGGGAGAGGAGGACTGCGGACGCCGCCGCCGCCGCCGCCGGCGGTGGAAGGTTTGGGGTCGCTTATAAAGTGCATTCGCACTTAAAAGTAAACGCTCGCTTCGCGCTACTCGGCTAACTTGAAGCTTCGCAGCGCTTGGGGAGCGCGCGGAACGCTGCGCGGACGGCGCGCAGATGCACCCTCTCGCACAGCAACGCCCCAAGCGGGCGCCGCCGCGAGTAATCACGGTCGGGGCCTCCTCCGCGCCCGCACTCAGCACACTAGCCAGTATATTCTAGGCACTAGTATATTCTAGGCACTGTACTATTGGCGGTGAGATCTTTGAGTGGCGCCCCCTGGCTCTGACGTCGGCTTAGAGATTCGCGCCGCTGTCGTCTGCTACACTCCGCTTGTGAGGGGCAACAGTGCCTCGGCTAGAAATCGCCCGCTTCGTTGCTGACGTGCGTTAAAAAGCGTATTTCTAGCGACTCGGTTATTTTGCCAGCTACTGACGCATCTGAACAATTTGAAGCTGTATCCCCCACAAGTTTGCAACACACGAAGAGATAGAGAACAACTTTCTTCAGAGTATCAGTCAGAAGATCGTGTGTAACTCGTCCTTTCTTGCTTATTCGCGAGGATCAGCGATCAGAGCTTCTCGATAAGTATGCAAAATGCGTAGGCTTCCCTGCAGCATTTTTGAGGTGCTCGTATGAAGGCTCAACAGTCTAATACTACGTACCAAGCAGCGGCCTCTACACGCTCATCTCACAGCAGGAAAAAAAGCGGCTTTCTTCTGTTTATTTCGTTGTTGTCTTGTATCGGAATAATGTTTCTTGCTTTTTTTTTTGCCCAACGCATCAATTTTTCTGCGCCGTCACCAACCTCTTATTAGGAGGTTTCGGGATGTTTGAGAGCCTCACAAAGGTTGTGTGGATATTTCCTTCATTTTGTATGGCATACATTCCCTTCTTCACAAATTGGCTTTCATTACGCCTGCGTGCAAGAAGGTGCATATCCGCAGCGTGCTTTGTTTATTCACATGCAAATACAATGAAAAGGTTTGTGCTACGCCACCGCGATCGCGTCCTAAACAACGTGGTCCACAGTACTCGAAGGAGGCTTTTGTGCTCCGAATTTCTATCGTAATTATATCGTTATCATAACGAACTGACTCTCAACTCGAACAATGATGACATATTACGGTGTTGAAGGCATAATATACTCGCTAACTAACGTAATAAATAGTATACCTGCATATATTACAAGACTCGAAACCGAAGAACAATTCCAAGTAGCTCTTTATTGGTTTTCAACACTTCCAGGCGCGAAGAACAAATCCTATTCTACTCGGGATGGCGTTCTATGATTTGAACAAAATTACTTTTACTCTCTTGTCCTGGACTGAGGACCCGGCCCACTAACCAGATCGATTTAATTGTTAAACAAAGTTTCCCCTCACCTTACTCCTCCTCCTCCTCTTGAGTGCAGTTTTCCTATAACGCATATCCGAATATCAGGAAGATATGGCTGTGCAAAATGTTCCGAAATATCCCTCCAGGTCTTAACAAACATATATGTGTTACTATAAATTTAACGAAGACATGACTCGTTTTGCTCAATAAACCTCCATACTGGTTAGATGCTTGATATAGAATCAGCACGCGCGTATATACACACTGGGTTATTTGGAACTCAACCTATAGTTTTTGCATTTTATAGTGCATGTACGCAAACTTTCATGCCTTGACAACGTAAAGTGATGTGATAAAACGCGTTCCAGCGTTCGGCAAGGTTAAAAATACTGTTTTACCTTACATATGATTACCGGAAATCGTGATGCCTTCTGCCAAAGCCGACACCCCTGAAGGCCTAGAATTTGTTTGCTGACGCCTAGCTCCGACTCTTCGCGCTCCGGACAGGACCGTCTTCGCAAGAAATGGGGTGGCGCCGGCAATGTTTCTCCCGTAGCGGTATTCAAAACTATACTTTAATTGACACCATGAGCTATTGTATGCAATTTTAAGCCTATTATAATGATAAAAAGTTACCCACACGCCAATTCGGGTGCGGACAAGCATCAGACGTTGACCGAGCGCAAAGAAACAGCAGGAAGAGCAATCCGGAGTGAATCAGACGACAAAGGCGAGAATCCCTAAGCTGACGTCACGGAGGCGCGCTTCGCAGCGCCGCCGGTGTTCGCGCTCACCGCCAATACGAGCGGCGTTTGCTCGACCCCTTCAAATGTTTGGCACTTTGCCGCAGCAACGAAAGAAGGTGGTTTGGCCGCGCGATCGGCGCCGCATCAGCGAATTCGCAGGCGAAATCGCTCCATGTAGTACGGGCTTTACACGGGGTTGACGGGGACCCGCGCCTCCTCGCCATTCCTCCGCGCCCTTCCTCCGAAAGGGAGCGGAGGAAGGGTGAGGAGGCGCGGACATGGCGAAGGCAGGCCAGCGGAACTAATCCCCCTACCGCGACGAATGCCCAAGTGCCCAGACGGGTCCCGGTCAACGCGCTAACTACGTGCATGACGCAACAGGCGGACTGCTTGACTTGCACCTTCCGCCGGGTAGGCAGCATACGTACGCGGAGCTCCCTTGGGCCTTGATGTCGCAGCGAGGAACGAAAATGGAGAGCGAGGGTCAGCGACGACTCGCCCTCCGCGTTTTCCCAGGAACAACAAAACAGCCCAAGCAGCTAAGCGAGCACCCGCACGTGCGTCTGCCCGGACTATAGGTAGCCAAGGGATCGAGGACACGATTGAGGCGTTGAGGATGACGGAGGGCCGCCGAACGAAGGATTGGCGCTTCTCGGTTCGTTACAAGCGCTGGCCCGTAAGGCAACCACTTCCGATTAATGTTAAGTTGTAGATATATCATTTAATTGTAGAATAAAGCACAATAATTAGGCCACGTTGGGCTCAACACTTGTGATAGCCTTTCAAAGCCACGCCAAACATTCTTTTAAATGCAGAGCATTTCAGTAACTCACGATGTCACCCGCGTTGACGTCCGTAGTCCGCAACGTCGTTGTCCCTACTATATAAAAAAAATACTATCCGGCGCCCGGTTTCGATCCCTCGACCCTCCGGGGGGAACGCAATGTACATGGTGCTCTACCCACTGCTCCACAAAGCCGACACAGAATGGGATGCTAGCAACGCGCCTTATATCGTTGACTCATTCAAATTACTGCTGACGAGCGCTCTCTCGTCAGCAGTTGCCACAAGTGCAACAACATTAACGTAACGCAAAATACTTAACGTCGTGTGCCCCCGGAAATGCTCTGCATTTGATCATGCCCCTCGCGAGGGGGATGTTTCTCTCTTCTGTCGGCAAGTGAGCCGCAATAAACGTGACGTCTTCGGCGTCCGGCGTGGCCTTTTTAATGTGCACACATATCATATGCAATTTTCCCCGTATTTAGCACCGCCTCCCCGACATCACATTCAGCCGTTTGTAAGGCCACTTGCCCCTGGTGACGGTAAAGTTAAAGCCAGGATTCCTTGATTAGTTGCGAATGGGAAAATCGACGGTGCTTTATGTTGTGAATGAGCTCAATCAGTGCAAAAGCGCTTCGTGTTCACACCACACCGTTTTCAAGATCAAAACATAACCATTTAGAAACATGCATGTACAAGAATTAACACGCGTGGTGAAACATATGTGTGTTTTACGTCAGTCAAAAGTCGTTTGGCACGCCCAATGAGCGAGCTGCGGTGTTGTATTAAAAAAAATGCGTGAGCACCGTGTCGCAAAGCCCTGTTTTTAATCAGTTTGTGAATACTTTTTTGTGACTTCCTGTAAGTCGAGAAGGGCAGCAGTAGGGAAAGCCGGGATAATCTGTCTCTGGACGATACACAGCGCCTATACCGACCCCCTTTCTGTGTCCCCGTTTTCAGCGCTGTTCAAAATGCGGTCACATGTAAATTATTTCCCAGAGTCCGCCTGCAAGTCATTTTCGAACGGTCATCCCACATCATTTTTTAGCTAAAGTCTTTTACCTATTCTTTATAGAATAAAACATGCATATACTATATATATATTATCAGCAATGCACGTTGAACTCACGCAACCCGGCACTTTTTTGTAAATGAAAGCTTGGTAGGTTATACTGAAAACAGTATTACTAATAATAAAAATGTCGGGACACGTGGGCTGGCAGTGCAATATCGAGATCTATGTTTGACATAACGTGATAGCAGATATATGCCTCGCTCAGTGCACACGAAACGTTTTGCGGAATACAAATACAGGAATGTAATAGAGACGCATTTCTAGCTATACTTTGGGCAAGGTGGTTCCGGAACTATATTTGTGAATTCCACATTGAAAGGCGAAAATATTACCTTGATTAACAAGCACACGTATATTCCCCATACATGCACGCACAGTATAGCGATAAAAGTACAATAGCTTCACTGGAGAAGCACCACCTACGTAAAAGAGGCCGGGTTATTTCTCGGCTCAACTAGCAAGTCGCGCAGTTTTAATGCAGAGCATTTCTTAGCCTCGGCTGTTCCTGCGTCGGACTGTGTCAACAGTTCCGCGTCTGCAGCAGGTGCGCCTCTCCTTCCCTCCTCTCTCTCAACAGCAGCTGGCGCGCGCATGCGTCGTAGTCAGCCCGTTCGCTCCGTCGCGGTCTCGGCCTAACAGTTGCGTGATAGCAGCGCGGTGGGTCGTGGAAGGGCGCGCGCTGCTTGCGCATGCGCGCTCTCCCCCTCCCCCCCGTACTGCTCTCCCTCTACTGCGCGCGCTGCAAATATAGCGGCTAGCGGTCGCTCGTGTTTCAGTCACTGCGTTGCTCCTTCCTTCCTTGGTTGACGCTCGTGCCCACGTTTACTCGTGTCTGCTACTTCAGCATCACGGAAGAAGCGATGGAAGCAACACTGCCTTCAATCAGTACTGAGGCCCCAATGCTCTGATTTACTCGTGTTCCCCTCGCGGGAAGTCGCGTAGTTTTTCTACGTTTGTATTTTCCCGCCTGTAACTTTATGTATGCAAGAGGTCGCATGGTAACGACGTTTCGGCCCGTTAGCATTTAATTTATGAAGCGTTCACTTCAAGATCAAAAAGCCTTACAGCTGCGCCAAGGTTGTAAGAATTAGACATACCCGAAGGTACAACCCGTTCCCATACTCTAGAAAGACAGAAAAACTGTTTCGTGTGAATGCCGTGGAATAAAATAAAAAAATGTAGTTGTGTTTTTCAATGATAAGAATTTTGTGTGTTCCAGCGTAGGCATACATACTGGTTCAACGACGGCATAGTACCACGTCGTTTTGCGCTCTTGCGTATATAGTTTTAGGCATTACGAGTACATTTGCACACGTGTCACAATTGTGTGTAGTTGTTATTTTCGCGTGGGTGGATATTTGAAACAAAAGCCTCCCTGATTTTGTCGAGAAGGCCGTGTCAGTTATGTGGATTGGTATCTCCTGCTTAGCCACATACATAAAGGGAAACGAGCCTTAGCGCACTCAGAAGAGCACAGCAATCACTGAAGTGGAAGCATACATGACCATATCGACCATAGCTAGAAATGAAGAGCCACTAAAAAAAATAAAAAAAAGACGGGGGGGGGTGTTATGCATATGTTTCGGCGTAAATACGGGTGCCTCAGCTGTAACTGGGAGCCCGAGCACTGTTTTCTACCGCTAAAATTGCCTAGAATGCAAGTAAGGACCCGTCGTTTGAGTTTCAAAACTAAATGCTGCCTTAAGAAGTTTCGTAGAAAAGCCGCGGCTTCGCCTTCCCCTACAGCAGCTCTTCTATAACTTCCCCGTCTCAAAACACGTGATAATTATACAAACATATTCTTACAAAGAACAAATTATCAGAATCAAAAATTTAACCGAGCGCTTAGGCAGCCATTCACTGATGTGTCCGCAGAAACTCCACAGAAACTTCTTGCCTTGCACTGCGTGGACAGGACTTACTCAAACAAGTTTCTTTATATATATAGTCCCGAAGAAATGTTTGTAATCGACATTAGAGACTTACAGGCTCGAAGCTGACTGTTTTAGCCAGGGAGAGGAACAAGTCGGCGATTTAGCAGCCGTAAGCAGCGGCTTGTGAGGCCATGCACGGGGTTGCAGCGTGTGCAGCAGTCAACGCAATCCAATCCAACCCCAGCCACGACACCAAACCAGCCGGTACAAATCCTCTGTGGTAGTGACTCCATTTTCCCTCAAAATGGACAAATACGGGCTCTTTAGATTCCCCGATGAAAGCTTTGCCGTGGAGTCGGTTACACTTATAAAAGATTTTGACCCCATTAGGAAGCACAACTCGAAGACCTGGCCTGAATTCACGGGGCCAACCCAGAAGCGCAACTGGGTTAAAGTGAATTGGCCCGATGAGGATAAAAATAAGAGAGCCACCGGAACGACAAGCCTCCTAAAAGCCCAGCTTGTGAAGTTAAGTCGTAAGTGCTATTTTATGCCAGCCCTGTTAGCTGACAGTGGCGAAACTTGTATATGCGGCCCCTACTGCTTTGTACAAGCGTCTATATCGTTGTTTATTCAATCGTACAACTCGAACGAGGTCAAACGGCCGCAAGCGACACAAACGCACGTGTTCGTTTCTTCGATATCGTCATGTGCACTGGCTGTTGAATAAAAATAAATGAGTGCGTCCACGCTGGTCATTCATTCCTTTGCATCATGATCGATCAGATGCAAAATTTAAGGACATTTCCCCAGTTCTAGCCGCATAAACGCGTTTGTAGGCCATGTGATACCTTAGTGATGCAATCTTATTTCTTTAATTCATAGGTCCTGACTACAGTAACGGGGCCCGTCGCTTTATAATCTGCACTACAGTGACGGGGCCCCCTCAAGACTGAACGCCAAATCAAAAAAAGCCGATTAGCTGCCTTATCTCGTTCCGGGATTTCATGTAGTGGTTCCGGCGCTGACTACGGACGTTGTAGTCGCTGGTTTAATTCTCGCACCTTTTTTTTGTGTGTGTCCGTAGTTAGCGTTTTGTAATAGCAAAACTTCACGCCCGCTTCAACAGCAGTCGGTCTTGGTTTTTTACTGAAGCGGCCCAACCGCTCCCGCTCGCTGGAGCCACGGCCGACGTAGCCATCGCCAGTTACGCCCGATCTCCTGTAATTATTACCAGTGATTATTAATTAACAGTGACTCTGGCTAGTCAGTGAGCGGAAGCGGTTCGGCCGGTTAGGTAAAAACCAAGACCGACTGCTCTCGCTGAAATATTGTGAAGCGGGCGTCGGAGATCCTTCCGGATTGAGCTAGAGTTAGTCCCCTTCACTGTAGTGCAGATTTTAAAGCGACGGGCCCCGTAACTGTAGTTAGTACCTAATTCATAACACCGCGTTCTTGCATTAACGTGATGCCCTTTTTCTCGTTTGTTACGATTTTTTTATCAACAACACATGCGATTTATTGGCGGTTTTGTTACATGTGGCTTATTAATGACGGAAAAAAACTGATCGAAAGCGATGCACAGGGAACACGCGAAGAGGACAACGCTACTTGCAGCTGCGAAGTTTATCCCAGAGACTATTATAATAACGCAAGAACAGCCAACAGCACGCCCTGCTGTGCAAGCTAATGTCTCGAGAAAACGCGATAAGCGACGAAGCGGTGGTGGTTGCCTAGATAATCCTACTGCTAAGCTTGTACCTTGCTCTGCTGTCGTTAGGTGCTTGGTACCGAAAAGGTGCGGTTCTGTTTATATGGGACGAAGTGCATGCAGTATGTATCCATACGTTTTCCCGAATTCCGGAATACCTTGAAGGCAGTCTTGTTGCGACAGACATTGTCGACGCTCAGATATCGTGTACATTGCAAGTAGGCTGTACCCTGTACATTCACCATTAATTTTAAGGAAGTAGCCCAAGACATGCATAAACATAAATTTTTGCAGTGTATTCACTAATATGTGTCATGCGTTCTTGTTAGCGGTTCGGAGCGAACGTGAAAAGCTCCTGGAAAAGATGCATCAAGAAACACGGGACGATTCGAGGACAACGAAGACTGCCAGGGCAAGTACCTACCTTGCTGTTCTTAACGTACGGTGCACGAGAGCTGCATAAGATTTTTTTCTTTTTCATTTACTGTTTTTTTTATTCCTTTTTTGAGTTAAGTGTAACTCTGCATGGACAATGGATTTCTTTCTCAAGGCCTCGACAGTCTGTACATGAAGACATGCAAAGAAAAACCTGAAAGCTAACGATAGCTTGCATGAAGGTAGAAATTTGAAGATCCCTTATGTCACGGATTTAGCGGGAACTTGTTAGCCACGGTGCTTTCGGCAGATAGAATGAGCAGTCTTTGTAGAGATGACAATGCTGGTTCTGTGGCAAAAAAATTGCTGCCGGCACTTCATTCTGCCTTTGATGGCAGCTGTCATCCTCACTTTCCAGTCCCCATGAGTGAATATGTGGGAATCGTAGATGGGTATCTTAATGTCGCAGCAACTTTGAACCGTGCAAATTCGCCGTGAACGTCATTGACCTTTGAGTGGCTGGGTGTATGGGTATGCATGGAACTCCATGGTTAAGGGCTATGAATTGGCATTTGGTAGCCTCATGAAACCAGCATCACCCACATGTGATGTAGCAGTTAAGTATCATTAGGGGAAACCATATTGCCTTGCGTTGAAAGCATGCCAGCAGGTACCTCAGGTGTGTTTCATGTTCTGGTGTACGTGGAGTGCTTAAATCACTTGACTCTCACCGCATGTACCTGGGTTTGAATGTTATGTACCTCGGTTTGAATGTGGCCCTTTATCTTTTTTAGTTGCAGTAGTTTTTTGGGATTCTCCGTTGCCAACAATGGCAGGATTTTTGCATCTTGGTACGCATAATTATTTATAAAAATTTTCACCTTTTTACTGCCCTCTCCTTTTGGCAACTTGGCTCATGCTGAATTCTTGCTCACAGCAGGTGTTTTTGCGACACAATAAAACAAATTTTGAACCCTTCTCTAGTGCACCTCATATCCCAGGTGTATATTCAGTACAGAAATCTTGAATTACCGTACTTACCCGATTCTAACGCGCACTTTTTTCCGGAAAAATAGGCCGAAAAATCGCATGCGCGTTAGAATCGGATACAAAACCGAAACTGCCGAGGCCGCGGAAATTTCGTCCCACCCATCGCCATCTCAAGATGGCGCCGAGGCTTTTAGCAGCGATTTTTCGGACGCAGGAAGCTTAGGCACCTATACCTGCCTAAACTTTTCTATCGGCGTTCACAGAAATTGTCAAATCGTTCCACCTGCGCGCTTGATAACAGCAATGGCAGCAGCGGCAACGAAGGTGCGCCGCTTCCACGGCTTATGAGCGGTCGGCTAAAGCGTGCGCCTCTGGAGACGCTCGCGGGATGGGCGCGCGAGGCGTGGGCCACGATCCCATCGACCATGGTTGAACGTTCGTTCAGAAGTGTGGCATCGCGAACGCGCTTGACGGCACCGAGGACGATATGTTGTGGTTAGCGGAAAGCGACGCGAAGTGAGATGAGCGAGATTACTTCGGGAAATAAATCGCCCATATCTCTCGCGTCGTTTTTCTTGCTCACAAAATTGCGTGCGGGTTACAATCGGAGGTGCAAGTTTTTTCGGTTTTTTGCCTGGAAAATTGGGTGCGCGTTATAATCGGGGGCGCGTTAGAATCGGGTAAGTACGGTAGTGCCTCCGCTCTCAGCATTTTTGCTTATCCATCACACCCTTTCATTTTTAATGTCAAAACGACCTCTGTGGAGTTTTCGCGGGTTGGCGCTTTTCAGCACGATGGCCTCATATATTCAATGCTAGAAGTTATCTTGCCAGTCTCCTTTATACATTGCAAGAAAGTTTTCTAGCATTAAAGTTTTTTTGTTACTTTGGTAAACTAGGGAATTCAATAATTTTGTTTCACAAAGTATGTTTTCACTGTGTGTCTTCTTGCATCCCTAAAGGCCCGGAAACGAAAGGCAGTGGCATTGGAGGACCGGGTTCTGCAGCCACTCAGGCATGACGTCAACGAAAAGGTACTGGCGCGCATTTATAACGATGTTATGCTGCTTTCCTGAAGGTACTTCAGCGCACTAATTGTTTGATGTTGCATATGGTTTAATTGCCAAAGTTCTGATTATTGCAAAACCCCGTTTTGGCCCACAAATAAATGGGGGAGGGCTATTCCCTTTTGCAAAATATTGATGTGAAATAGCCTTGCATTCTCTTCAAGTGACATTGCTAATATCTTCTAGTGGTCATGAAGACAAAATGCCACTTTGGTTCATAAGGAAGACTGCTTTGCCGTTGTGACAATAATACAAATTTTAGAGAAAACTTCAAACAAATAATGGTGATAATAAAGCAAACGTGTATCAGTAGAAATTTTCTAGCAGCTTTCACGCAACTTTTCTATGATGCCACAAAATGTTGTTTGTGCTGCTAGGGCCCGCTCAACTAACCTTTCGCTAATGCACATGACCGGGCAATTGTAGTGAGGCCTCTAGTTTCGTTTTTCGTTGTAGTTAAAACTTTTCGGGGCTCGAATGGAGCTGGCTGAGGTACTGAAGCCTAGCTCTTTTATATTAAACAGTTTCATTTTGTCTTCATGACCCTTTTAAATGGTTTTTTGTGACAGAGACAAAGGGATTTGTTTGCCAACACAAACAAAGCCTCATACATAAAACAAAATTCCTGCTTTGTCTCATGAGCTTTTACCAAAGTCTTTGCTAGTTCAGCATTGCTGTCATGGAGGTCAGTGAATGGGAAAGCTTGCTGGTCGACACATGATTTTAAAACGTAAGAATAGCGCATGGATGAGACAAGTGCATACCTGCCAACTCTCCGGAATTGTTCGGAAGTCTCCTGAATTTCGGCCACATTTCCTAATTGTACGAATGCTACCTCTAACCTCCCGAAAACGAAAAGTGGTTGCCTAATTATGCGTGTGCTTGTGTCTTCCCTGCTGCAACATCTGCGGTGCTGGGGGAGAGCATTCGCCACCTACTTTTTGTTCCTTGTAACTATACCGTAGAGTACCGCTAAATATATTCTGGCCAGAATAGTACCGTGTGCACCATGAACTTGGGAACAGCCGGAATGTTGGTTGCAGCTTACAAAGGCTGGCTCCAGAATGCGCTCGCCACTGTACTGAAAGAAGGTGAGGGAAAAGGCATCATAGCGTTTGTGTCTGTCTGTCACATGATGAAATAACAAAGCAGTTTACAATAAACACCCTTAACCCTTTCAGATGTCGGTCAGAAATGTAGACTTAAAAAACACCCCCTCCCTAATGCCCCAATCTCCCTAATTTTCATGGTGCTTGGTTGGCAGGTCTGCAAGTGAAGGACAACACTTCACTCATTTTATGCGATCATGCGATTTATATACAGTCTAACCTCGTTATGAGAGACACGGATGTAAGAGACAAATGGGTATAAGAGCCACTATTCACCCACATGGTTGGCTGCCCTATCTTTCCCATTAAATCGACCTCTTTTATAAAAGACATCGGATGCAGAAGACAGTCGGTTATAGGCGACAAGTCATCCTTGAACTTTAATCAACAATCTCGCTTGTAAGACACATTTTAACTTCAGATGCAGTGCCACCGGTCACAAATTACAGTTGCTTCCATTGTGGAAACACAGGTGGACGACAGATGCCTGCAGTCGCTATTTATTACAACTCCAGCAACACACAGTGGTTCAGTCAGCTATGAAATGACGATGAGAAGCCCTGCCAATGGAAATGCAACTTACAGAAGTGGTTGAAGCTTAGTGCCATCCATTGGAGCGCGACCGCACATGCGGGCTCTCCCATTCGCGTAGCTCCCAATGAAGAAGCATCGCAGATGTTGAGTCTTGGCAGCGTAATGAATAGTCTGAGCACAAAGCGGAAGAAGATGTGCGCCCTGGCTATTCATCAGGCTTGCGAAGTCAACATCTACAATTCATCTTCCACAAACAGTGAAAGGAAAGAATGCTTGTAGAATCGGTTGTAAAAAACAGTAAATACAGTGATGAAGCAAACAAAGATTCAGAACTGTTTCATAAATTCTCGGGGCCAAACATAAATTAGAACGAATCATTTGCAACATGCTGCAGTGTTCTTTTGAGCTTGTTTTAATCATATGGTGCCCACATTGAAGTAGGGTCTGATTAGTAAGTGAAAACATAGTTCCCTGCTTATAAGAGACATCTCGTATAAGAGACAAAAACTGCTCCCCGGTACGTGTCTCTTATAAAGGGGTTCAACTGTATTTTAAAACTGTGGAACAAAATGTGCTATTACTCATTTGTTTCAAGGGCATCCTGAAAGCCAACAAGCCTGGTGTATGGGAGATATCAAATGCCTATTTCCAGAAAGCTGTGGACATTTTATTAACCCTGCTGCAGTTGATGTAATCAACGTTTCCTGGCAGTGTGCAGCATGGGTAAGGAAACAACGGTTGCATATAGGGAGTGTGACACCTAAAGGGGGGCACTGCTTTACTGATGTAGGTAGGAATGGCCGCACCGCTCTTGCCTTCCAGACAGGCGTTCTAGGCAGGCCTTCCCCTTGGCAAATGAATAGTTCAGTGATCTGAATTTTTCCATATTGGTAGCTCTGGATTTTTTATTGGCACAAATGAGGGGAAGGGCATGAAGCTTCTCAAGAGCAATCACATTTTTTACGTGTCTGAACAATGCGGGGACTTACAGAACTGCAATGTCAAATGTGACTGCATCCACTAAGGAAGCGCAAGCTCTGTGCACAAGGGGTCTTACTCCATTTCAATTCAGGTTAGAACAACTGCTTGAAGCAAGGCGTTGCCTGACAAAAAAAACTGGGAAAAATAAAAGCGTTAACGCAGGTTAGTTCATTTTCCCATCCCTGCACTTTTGAACCAACACAAGCTTACCTCAGAAAAAAAACATGCTCAGGCTTTGAGGACATTGTCCTAACAGATTCATGGTTTGATGTTCACACCGTCCTCATTGAAGAAGGTGTTTACAATGCACGGAAGTAACCTTGAAAAAGGTGGCTGCTGTATTCTTCTTGCTACATTGCCGCGCCCCCTTTGCACTGAAAATAAAACCAACACTTCTCTTTACCAGTGTTCCTGCATTTGTTCAGTTGTGCGCACGAAAGCTGTGCTTGCTGTTCTGCCTAGTGCATTGCCCTAGGGCGAAACAAAAACGATAAAGAGACACCAGAACAAGTGGCAACCTCTGTGATTGAACGCTATTTTCATATTTTACATGAATCACTTCCAGTGGTGAATTCGTTGAGCTAAGCTGTCGATATTGCTGCTCAACAGTTGTTATCATTGTATTAGTTTTGGTAGCTTCTGTGAGCAATAAAAAAAAGCAAAACCGAAAAAACTAATAAAAATACTCCGAAAACCTTCTCAGCACTTCAGATCCAGTTTCAGATTCAGACTCAGATTCAGATTCAGAGCCACTTCAGATCCAGTGCAGTTATAAAGGGAAGAAAAAAGAAAACGGGTGAGGTAGCAGTATGTAATACTCAGCAAACTAAGCACACATCAACAGGTAAATTTTGATCATAATGTCGCTATCCGCAGGAAGTTAAAGAAAGTTGCGATGGCTCAAAAAATAAAATCTCCGAAGTGCACAAGAATCAAAAAGGAGGCGACATTAATGGGCATGGTTGTCAGCGAAATTCTCTCTTACTTCCCCTGCTTGGAATGGCTTGAAATTTCAGGACACGAAAAGAGTTGTCTGATAAATAGCCTCAGTGTGATCAAACCTGTTCTGGAGGGAAAATTCGAGGTATGGCTGTCTATCAGTGGTTTTGTGGAAAGCACCTTTAGAATCGGGACTTCCGTGTTTTGAAGAAGGCATGATAGGGCTGGCTATGTCTTGGCCATTCAAAGCCTTTGCGTGCTTCCAGAGTACCCGGGAGCAGGAAAATGATCCAGAGGCTGCAGCAACCACGGCTGAGGCACGAGCTGTGGTAGGCAAAGCCTACACCACCACAGCCAAGACCACAGCACAAGCCTACGCCAGGGTTGCGGAGGCTGGGGCCAGGGCCGCTGACGCTGGGGCCAGGGCCGCTGAAGCTGGGGTTAGGGCTGGTGACGCTGGGGCCAGGGCCGCTGACGCTGGGGCCGGGGCCGCTGACGCTGGGGTTGAGGCTGGTGACGCTGGGGCCAGGGCCACTGTCGCTGGGGCCAGGGCCGCTGACTCTGGGGCCAGGGCCGGTGACGCTGGGGCCAGGGCCGCTGACGCTGAGGGCATGGCAGCAGAAGCCGATGCCAAGGCTGTTGGCATGGAGGACTCCCGCATGGAGATTTTCGAAGCACGGGTTGAGGCTGCTGAGAGCAGGGCTTTCGAAGAAGAATCGAAAGCCCTGTTTGCAGTGGATTCTCTGTACCCACTTCTGGAAAGTATAACCCGCCGCGGTAGCACAGTGGCTAAGGCGGTTCGCTGCTGAGCACGAGGTCGCGGGTTCGATTCCCGGCCACGACGGCCGCTTTTCTGATGGAGGCGAAAAGCGAAAACGCCCGTGTGCACGAGATCTCGGCGCACGATAAAGATCCCCAGGTGGTCAAAATCAATCCGGAGCCCTCCACTACGGCGCGCCTCATCGCCTGCGTTGCGTCGGCGCGTTAAACCCCACAATCAATCAATCAATCAATCAATCAATCAATCAATCAATCAATCAACTTCTGGAAGGTATGAATCAAAAATTGTCACCTCTAGCAACATCTTCTGTTGAGCATTTCCTGTCGTGTTAGCTGATAATGGCTTCTGACAGCCATTTTCCTGTTGCTCTTTCTTTCCCTGCCTCGCCTGCTAGCCTTCCCGCATGCTCCCAGCCTAAATAGTGTCCACCTGCCAAGCAGGCCGTTTCACAGAAATTATGTAACAATTTACAGCGCTTGTCTACCATTTGCCTTTCACCTCCATGTTTGGAGCCTCTAGGATACCTACTTTGGTCTCTCACCCATAGTGTGGCATGTGCCTTCAGGCATGTCTCAGGTGTCCCTATTGCTCACATTCGAAAAGGAGCAGTAGGGCTTTACAGCCTAGTTCAGTTCTTTCTATCTATTGGTTTCTGTTAGCAGTTTTGTTTGGTTCAGATGCGGCTCACATGCCTTGTGTGCATGTGCCATACGGTGTTGTAAGCCCGTTTTGTTGCGAGATAACTGTTTCTGCCTTAATTGTTTATTTAAACAGTGGCCTGTCAGGTGAATGTAAACCTCGCAACGGCAGCATGGTCACCTGTAGTTACAGAACATGTAGATGTAGAATGCTTACTTCAAACTAGCAGATGTCTTGTTTTTCCTTTTAGCAAACAAGGGCACAGTCAGGCAAACTTGTGATAGGAGGAAATAGCTAGCGTTCTGTGCATGAACTCATGGAGGCGGCAAATGCATCGCAACAGCAGAGACTGTTGGGCAGCAGGACGGGTCGCAAAATACTGGAACGTCTGGGATACCAGACCAGTGAACTAGCCAAAGATACACGCGAGATACCAAAGTCGATCAGGGAGAAAATTAAGGTAACACCCATGCCCAGAATCATGCATTTCGCGTATCACGAAGCTAGATGAAAGAGCAGAGCCAAAGCCCTGCAAACCAGATACGGTGGACAGACGGACGTACTTTACACCGACGCAGCGGCATATCAGAGTAAAACCGCTTACGCAGCAGTAGCGGTTACTGAAAGCGGGGTCCCAGTCTCGTGTTGCACTTTACTGAGTAGGGACACGACGGAGGCCGAGGAGGTAGCTATTGCTTTAGCAATGACCCGGCCGGAAATTAGAACGATAGTGAGCGACTCTAAATCGGTCATCATAAATTTCGACCGAGCGAGGATCTCCAGCGGCGCTTGGAGTATCCTCGCAAACGTAAAAAACTTTACAACCGAAGAGGTAACGTTACTGTGGACACCAGCTCATCGGGCACTCATTGGGAATGGAAAGCACATGCGACCGCCCGAGGTCTTACAGTGCGGGCGACCACCGCCAACGCCGCCGCTGCTGATGTCCAGTCGTTGGCCTCAGCCTTGCATGCCGAAACTCCTTCCCAAATGACGGCGAACGAAGGGCCGAGTGACTGCAGTGAAATTACGCAATAATATAGACTGAAGGGGAAGATACTACCTCCTGCGGATCCGCAGCTAAGCAGAAAAGAGGAGAGTTACTGGAGACGTTTGCAGACTTGAGTTTTCCAGAACCCAGTCCTATATAGTAAGTGGCATCCCAAAGTCGTCGATCCAAGATGTAAGAAATGTAAGGGTCGAGCGGACCTCGTCCACATGGTGTAGACGTGTCCTTCGTAAAAGAAACCGCACCGAAACGTAGCATCCTGGGAGGCACTACTCCTCAGCCGAACCTCCGAAACCCAGCGCAAGATTATCGGTCTCGCCCTAGAAGCCGCCCAAGGGATACCGGCCGACTGAGGGGGGGAGGGAGCACATATATAACGCCCCCTTTTTGACTGGTGTGTAATAAAGTTTTCACTTACTGACTGTTCCTGTTGACTGCATTCTTCTGATTGCGCACCATTTTTTACACATAAAGGACAACTACTGGGTTTTGCACTTAGGGCAGCGGTCTTATGGCCCATGGTGCACTTCACCTTTCAAAAAGTCTCAACAAGCCTTGACAAAACCTTTGAAGGAAAACTAGTCCTTTACACCCTAGCATATAGCTCTAGGCCCTGTTTTTCGTTCAAAAGATAGCTGCGGTTTGACATCAATGCGAACTGTCTTTTGAAAACAATCAGGCTATGTGGCTGAGTTATACCCGTGCCACACATACATGAAAATGATATTCAGTGTTTAAGGCCTTAAAGTACCGAATGACATTATTTGGGCAGATCGTGCTGCATGCAAAAACGCAAAGTATTCGGCATGATAATGGTAATGATCAGCGAAGAAATGCGCTAATATTTTAGAAGCTTTTAAAGTCGAGAAGAACATTTACAAGGGTTAAAAATGTATTCTGTAATAAAAAATGTTATGAGAAATATTGTTTTCTAAAAAATGGTGTGAGCCATTTGTAAAAGTCGCTTCAGCAACTGTGGTTGCCTGCCAACGTTAGCCAAGTCCGAAAAATTCAAAACGACGGCTAACACGATGTTTGCCCTTTTGCTGCTATTTTAGTGAACTTTATCCTTGTGAGAACTTCGGCACCAAAAGTGCACAAAAAAGCTTCTTATTTCGAAGTTAAACCCTTTGAGGGTTGAATTTTTTTGCCAAATGCGACCCCCCCAAGGTCGATTTTTTACTGCTGATTTAAATTCTTCGGGTGAACATATTTCGAGAAAAAATTATCGTAATTTTTTAGGGTGACCATAGCGAAGTGACAAAAAAATCGTTTGTGTCGTTACATATATGTGGTTTATTCATGAGTAACCAAAGAAAAATTCTAAATAAATAGGAGAGAGCAACAAGCTGGCACCTTTTGAGTGAATCAAAATCAGATAGACATCAGTTTAGCGGGCGCAAAAAGCGGGAAGCACCCGGAGGACGATACCGAAACCAGCCGCTGCGCGTGGGGCGGATGCTGGAGCGATAGACGGCGCACCGCCCCTAAAATAAAAATAAAAGGAGAAAAGAGCCTCATCAGTTTCGCGGGTGACTTTGGTCTGTGGTAGGCGCAAGAAGCGAGAGGTGCCCGGTGGGCGACACCCAGCGCGCCCCCTTGTTAGCGGATGCGCAAACAATTGCCGGCGCGCCACTGAGGTAAATCATAAAAAATAAAAACAAGACCCATCGGTGCAAGAAAAACATTTCACGTATTTCCGAAGTGTGGCAGCACATGCCAAGCAAGAGAAGTCGGCGAAAAAGACACGCTTTTTAAAGATACAAGCAATGCCGTATATGTACGTCATTGACCGTTTTGAAAGTGTTTGCCGATGCCGTACATGTACGCCCGTGACCCTCAAAGGGTTAACTACATTTCTGTGACAACTCTCTGGTGCTGAGAGTTTTGTTGGTTTCATTTGATGCCAATCGTGTTCGAGAGTAGGCAGATTTAGGGCATTCATGAAGGCGAATGAGTTGTGCGGAACTGATTGATTGATTGTGGGGTTTAACGCGCCGACGCAACGCAGGCGATGAGGCGCGCCGTAGTGGAGGGCTCCGGATTAATTTTGACCACCTGGGGATCTTTATCGTGCGCCGAAATCTCGTACACACGGGCGTTTTTGCTTTTTGCCTCCATCAGAAAAGCGGCCGCCGCGGCCGGGAATCGAACCCGCGACCTCGTGCTCAGCAGCGCAACGCCTTAGCCACTGAGCCACCGCGGCCTTAAACCAAAAATGTCATTAGATTTTTGCGTGTAGCAGTGCTTTATTGGCATTAAAACTTAAAGGGACCCTGCAACACTCTTTGAGCAGTGCAAGTAAACCTGCGCAACATTTAGATTACACCGCCAGGAATACCTAAGCCAAATATACACGTGCACGTGAAGCAGTGAGCGCGCAAATCGCTGTGAAAGACGTGGAAAAACCAACCGCGCTCTCTTCAGTTCTTGCACCCTTCAGGCCATGCCCCCCTGGTATGGCCTGAATGGCATCATAGAGGCCATGGCTGCCCGATCGGCTGTCACTGGTCAACTTCGCGGCTAATTTCTCCCATTTCTGCTGTCGTCATCGCTGTGCACGAACCTCTTCTATGTCTGAACCTGTTGGCACAGTTTTGCCGTTTCTCTTGTGTTTTGAGTGTGCGCGGAGTTTGAGTGACGAGCCGAATACTTCCTTTTCAACGGGACCACTCGACTACAAACGTTTATTGCATCAAAAACGCCCTACCAGCCCGAGCGCGCGCTTGCGAGCCGGCACCCATGCCTGCTTTTTTGTGGCAGCAGACCGGAAATAGGCGCCTCCACATTGCGGAGAAAAGGAGAAAACTCCCCGGCCTGTGATATATCGAAGGCTGCGAAGAGAACGCCGTGAGCCGCCCCCCTCTCCAGGAGAGAGCGCGCAGCTTTTGTCGCTTTGTCCCTGGTCTAGTTGGGAGGCAACGATTACGCGCGATTTCTCATCGCGCGTAGTTTCGGTGATAGTGAACGGATTTTCATAATTCTTGCGGGAGGAGATTGCTGGGACAATAGACTTTACCCAAAAATACATTGCTAGCAGTCGATTGTAACTGTTGTAGGGCCCTTTTAAGGCATTAAGCACTTAATATCATTTTTCGTGTACGTGTGGCATGGGTATTACCTTAAACATGCAGTGTGTGCTGCAGAGTTCTTGCACTAGCCACCTCTCAGAAAAATTGACCTGTGCACTGCAACTATGCACCCGTTGTATACACACATCTGTAAGTACTTGTTCTCTCTCTCTGCTTTTTAGGGATGCCTGCAGTCGTTGCGGACATAAAATCGTGCATGGTGAATCGGCCTCTGGGAGCGAATGTCGCAGCTGGGAGTGGTGGCGCATGTGTAAGTGTGGACACCAAATCTGTGATACTAGCCCAGGCATATTTTCTCTTAACAGAAACAAATTTATAGTGTGTGGGATAGTTTAAAGAAAAAGTCCTGGGATGCTAATGATAACCCAGTTCGACAGCTAGGGCAAGTTGGAAGAGACTGATGTTTATGCATAAACGTCTGAAAGGGCCAGGAACAGAAAATTTATTTGCTTTAGCCTAATTTTATCTGCTTGAACAACATTCCAGGAACATAAATGTGGAATATTTTATCAACTCATTGCTTTAAATTTTAATCAGTGTCTTTCAAATACTCATTTTGAGGTGCATCTCAACAGACCTTGTACGCTATCAGTTGGCAGCAAAACATTCGAGAGTTATACGCTTTTTGTGTTCGTGTGCTTTGTACAGCTGTTAACCATATAATTCAAAAATAACGTCCTTTATCAGTTGCCATTGACAGTTTTCTGTCCATGTGCCCGGCGGTGCGACTGCTTTGATTATTTTGGCAACAATTGTAACAGAACTCTGACCTTGCACATAGTTTTCTTGCTGGATCTTGCATTCTTTTGCTGACTTTTTTCAGACTTTTACCTCTGTTGTGTAAGACGGCATCAAACCACTCGAAAAAGAAAAAAAACTTTTTTGTGTGTGATTATAACTTGTGGGAGCCACAGAAGTGCACAGGAGTAAAAAATAAAATGCGTGTGAAAAAAATTCCATGCTGTGAAGGTGGTTGGAAAGCAAAGCTTCAAACGACACCCACAGCATTTGCCCATGTGACGTCACTTGAATTCACACATGTGGCTCTACAAAGAGTGAAATCAGAGATTCTGCCAGCCGTTACCTGGAATTTGAGGGTGCACCATCCCGGGCACAGCAACAGCGTCGGCCACGCCGGGCTGGAGCGGCGAACGCTGCCTCTGCTGTAGCCCAGCCGTGATTCGGCAGAATGATAATGGAGGAGCGTCTTCCGAAGGTTGAGACAGCAAAACCTAGCCATCCTGATGTGCTAGCTCGGGGCAACACCACCGCGTGACACAAGCGCGAACACCAAAACAATACGACATGTGAGTTTAGGGATTCCCATTTATAGCGATTTAAACTAGTTACTTCAGTAAGTTTGAGAATTGCGAGAAAGCTCAGGGAACTTTTATAATCGCTATTTATCAGAACCAGTTGCTACTTTCGCCTTTTGTAATACCTCTAAAAAACACAACCGAATTGGTATTCACCTTTTTAAAAAACGGAGTGCCATTCGTGCAAGCAGTGCGCAAAAGGTAGTTGTTTAGTGACCAGATGTCTGTATGTGGCCTCCACATCTCCTTTTCACGCCCTGCAAACCAATCCTTAACGTATCCTTGCCGTTTGAGCACTTAATTCTATCGGGTGCGGGTTACCGAGGAGGTGCTGTCGAACAAATTAATCAAGCTGTGCAAAGGAAGCGCGCAATTGACGCGAAGCACACCAGAACAGGCCAAAAACAACCGTCAATAAAGCAGCCGCTGAAACCGTCCCTGTAATGCGCCCACCGGTGCAAGCAGGCAGGTGTGTGTGGGGAACGGTGGGTGATGAGGCCCTATTGCTGCGCCATCGGGGAGTGAAAACTGCCCTCCCATCCTCATCCGCGTTAGGAGTTGGTTGTCCCGCACGCCACGAAGGAATCGTTGGCTAATAGAGGTAGAAAGCTTTGCTTTAAAATGCAGCTTAAAAACTGGTTTGTATGTGCAGTCCAGAATTCTGGTCTACCTTTCAAAAATTTCAATTCACCCAGTGTTTAACTGCCAACTTAATGTTGAATGCAAGCCATAGGCGAGGATATTGAAGTGACTGAACCGCTAACAGCATTATTCATTGCAAGTAAGCAATCGAATTACATAAAAGTGGTTTTAGGATGCGGAGTGTCACTGCTCCTCGCTTGATATTATTGTGCTTGGTGAACGAAAAATGAGTTGACCTTAACTTCCGAACACTAGACGTTCCTTCAATAATTGTGTTTATATAATAAACAACCCTTTAAATGTTTGAACAGGGAAGCAAACAACCAAAATCGCGCACACAAAAGCTAGCTGAAAGCGTAGACTGCCGGATGCTTTGCTTCCGATGTACCAGTTAAAGACAAAGGAAACAGGTTTTATTGTTGGCCGATACTGCCTTGTTTAGACTTGTGGCTGGACCCGCCGTGGTGGCTCCGTGGCTAAGGCGTGCTGCTGAGCATGAGGACGCAGGTCCCATTCGCGGTCGCGGCGGCCGCTTTTCTGGTGGAGGTGAAAAGCAAGAACGCCCATGTGTACGAGATTTCGGCGCATGTTAAAGATTCCCTGCAGGTGGTCAAACTTAATCCGGAGCCCTCCACTACGACGCGCCTCGTTGCCTGCGTTGCATCGGCGCGACAATCATCGGCCCCACAATCATTCAATCAATTAAAAACGCATGTAAAATATTTCACTATGTTACTTGTGACCCCCCCCCCCATCAGGTCTCCCTAATGACATCCCGGCGAACCTGGCAGGTATGCATGTGCCAATAGTAAATTAGTAAAGAAATTACCACTCAAGCAGTAGGAACGTTGCTATTAGAAAGGTGTGCCCCTACTCTGCATCCTGTATGCGTACTCTGACGCCTATCAAGGGGCATGCCCTCAAAGTAGCACGTATTCAAAATAAAGTATTGGAGAACACTTCATAAGCAGGAATGTATGCTTTCTTAACACAATATTCACTGGTTTGTGCAAGAAAAGTGCCGGTCATTTGCACGGAATTTGCCAAAAATGCATGGTATACTAGTCTGCAGTGCCTGCTGGAAGGTTGTTCATGTTGTTCAGGTTGTTCGTAACTTCGTGTTCGGAAGTTAAGGTCAACTCATTTTTCGCTTACCAAGCACAATAATATCAAGCGAGCTGGGTGGCATGCTGAGCATGACATTGTGGCAGTTGTTTTTTTAGCAAAAAAACTAGATTGTGGGGGGCTGAATCTGAGAGCTTGTTATTAGGATCCAGCTTATTGGATGTCATGAGGGGCATGCTTTGGGTACTTATTTGTACCCACTGGGTGGCATGCTGAGCATGACATTGTGGCAGTTGTTTTGTTTAGCAAAGCAACTAGATTGGGGGGGGGGCTGAATCTGAGAGCTTGTTATTAGGATCCAGCGTATTGGTGGCTGCTAATCGATACTTTGAAACAAAGGTGCTGTGTCTAGGTCATCAAAGTATAACTGGCTTATCTGCTTTCTTCCTGTCGCAGGTCCAGTTTGGCACAACCCGGATCCCGACAATACGCCTGCTCAGGCTGAGCAACACGCCGTCGCTCTACACCTAAGAGCTGGCCCAGATGGTTTTCGGAAACGAAACCCTGGGCAGGTGCTGCCTGAAGGGGTCACTGAGCGGCGGCGGCAAAACTGCTTTGGATAAGCAAACAGTGGACGATATTATTGGTGAGGCTGTTTGCACACTGCAAGTGGTCACTTCACTGAATAATCTTGCATGTAGCGCTGTTTCTAAATAACATGATTGTTGCAGCTTACTTGCTTTGGGTACTTATTTGTACCCACTGGGTGGCATGCTGAGCATGACATTGTGGCAGTTGTTTTTTTAGCAAAAAAACTAGATTGTGGGGGCTGAATCTGATAGCTTGTAAAAGATCTAGGGATGCTTTAAAGTAAATTATACCCCTCGGCTATGGTGTGCCTTTTAGCCCAAGAAAAATGATAACGTCTGGAACCACAATAAAGAAATCATATTAAAACAAGTTTCGGTGTAGGAAATGAGCATTTTATCACTCATTCACAAGAGATTTACCTTGGTAACCACATCTAAATCTGTGGCAAGCAAGAAAATATTTCAGGGCATGCTAGCACAAGTGGTGCCCACTGTATATGTAGCTATGCCTTTAAAAAATACATTTAGAAAAATTTAAGCGCTATTTTTTGGGCAAGTATCTAGCACTAAGGAACTGTGTTGTAGGTAGACATCATAATTTAGGTTTCTATGTCGTGAAATGACTCGGCATGTAGCTGTCCAGCAGCTTACTTTAAAAGGGCAATAAATGGGTTTTCAATACTGTGACTTCACACCGTGCGGTTGAGTATGTGTTCACGACAAAATTTCGCGAATATTGCCCCTCTGCTTAATGCAGGCGTTGTATAAACATGAAAAATAGATTTTTCTTTCATTGTTTAGTGTCACGTGTTGGTTGTCATGACCGACTCACCCGAGAGGAGGTATGGGCATTAAAGAAGAAGAGTGTGAAGAAAAAGTTCCACAAGCAAGAGTTGAATGTGGAGGACCGGGAAGAGGAAGAAGGCCAGGCTACATTTCTCGAACGACACCCAGTTTTTTCGGACCCTGGGCAGAGCCGAGCGACACATCAGGCAGGCGAACTAGATCCAGGCTGTGTTCCCGGACAGAGAACCCGCAGCACCGCACTGTCGGCGGTTCCAGGCGACATCAAGGACCAGGCAACGAGAACCAGTTGAGCTGCTGGCGTTGCACGCTTGGCCCTGGCACTCACAGCAGTTCTGACATGCACCCTCCACTGCTTACTCCTGTCAGCAATGACTGATTCCGCAATGAGCAGGCCCCACTGGACATGACTCGCACCAGCTCTGCGTGCAACCGACAGAAACAGCTAATCACGTGAGAGGCATCCTGGCACAAGACAACAGCAGGCAAGGTTGTGTGCGAACATTTCATCAGGAACGTTCAGGCACAGTGGGCAGGCTAGTGATCTGGTGTCTCGTGTAAATGTCATCCCCATAAATACAATGTTTTTGTTGTAATCCACTTTCTTGATCGATGTGACATTTTGGCGAGCCTACTAGGATCCATTTTTTCCGATCAATTTCAATCCAGCTGAGCAGATAATGGATCCGGAGAAACTGTTAAACAGATCTGGAGAAGCATTGTATTTATGGGGATGACATTTACACGAGACACCAAATCAGTAGCCTGCCCACTGTGCCTGAACGTTCCTGATAAAATGGTCGCACACAACCTTGCCTGCTGTTGTCTTGTGCCAGGATGCCTCTCACGTGATTAGCTGTTTCTATCGGTTGCACGCGGAGCTGGTGCGAGTCATGTCCAGTGGGGCCTGCTCATTGCGGAATCAGTCATTGCTGACAGGAGTAAGCAGTGCAGAGTCCCGGTGCATGTCAGAACTGCTGTGCGTGCCAGGGCCAAGCGTCCCGCGCCAGCAGCTCAACTGGTTCTCGTTGCCTGGTCTTTGATGTCGCCTGGAACCACCGACAGTGCGTTGCAGCGGGTTCTCTGTCCGGGAACACAGCCTGGATCTAGTTCGCCTGCCTGATGTGTCGCTCGGATCTGCCCAGGGTCCGAGAAGACTAGGTGTCGTTCAAAGAATGTAGCCTGGCCTTCTTCCTCCTCCCGGTACTCCTCATTCAACTCTTGCTTGTGGAACTTTTCCTTCACACTATTCTTCTTTAATGCCCATACCTCCTCTCGGGCGTGTCGCTCATGACATCACCGTACAAACTAGCATTGATGTAGCTATTTGTCATGCAGCCTCTTTGATGCAGCTGGCGCTGAAGTCGATGGTACCGCTGTTTGCGTGCGAATCCTTGACTGGCGCTGCTCTAGGCAGGTCCCATCGAATGCTGCAGCCAACCACGTGTTTAGCTCTGGGGGACCCTCCTAGTTGTTCCGATGGATTGGGTGGCCGCCTGTGTGAGCGAATCTCAGGCACGGTGTATCTTTGTAGGACGAATGTCATCTCCACCATCCTTTACACAAGCTTAGCTGAGTTTGTAGATATAGCACATTCTTTACAAGGATGGATAATTAAGAAAAGCATGCAGTGTCTTGTCTAAGCAGAAACACTTTGCGTGCAGCCACTGCATCTGCCATGCCAGTGGGCTGCGTGCACACACGAATTGACATGTGCCACAACAGCACAAACTTGTTGCTGATTACCAGAGCAGAACTATGGTGAATACCAACTTAAACTTGCATAAGGGGATGGTAGTGCGGAGAGAAATTGTGCAAGGGTTTCTTGTTGGCACGGCTTGGCACGGCCAACTACTTTAGTGATGCTAAGCCTTCTCTACGCGAATCGAACGAGGATGGACCTGTTTGCCTTAGCAGCGCCACATGCAAGAAATGCTAGTGAGCTTCTAATAGTTAATGGAAGTCTTGAAAAATTATTGAGCGAGCGTGTTGTGTTTTGGAGTGCACTATCTAGTCCAAATGCTCAGTTCCCTTTTTTTAAAACTGATGTGCGCAACCTAGCACAGTGAACCCAAGGAGCAATCCAACTAACAGTACGTGGAGCATTCACGATGGCTGCTAAAACGAAGTATGACGTGTCGAGTGGAGCCAGTGGCTGCACGTATCTCGCAGTATAAGGGCCTTGACAGGCTTCTAGGTGTTCCTGCTTTGAGCTGGTCACCTCATAACACCTACAGTGCTTTGAGGCCCACACAAAAAAAAAGAGCAACCGCCCTAGGCTATATATGTAGCACTTTACAGTGAACAATAACTTGGCTAATGCTGAACGCTTTATACCATTTTTTTATGAACATTCCTTTGATTATACTTCAATGATTGCACACGTAAAATTGCAGCCTCTTGAACCTTGTTTAGGACTGCCTTTAAATCTGTTTTGTTCTTTTTCAGTCCATGTGCTAAAGAAATTCTCCAACCTGACGGAGTCCGACGTCCGTAGTTACCTGCGCCGCAAATGTAACAATGCGGCTACAGCTTTGAAGAAAAGTTGAAGTGCCGCCACACAGGCACCAGCTGCTATCACTGAATAAACGAAGTTGTGCTTCATGTGGGAACTCGAGAATTTTGAGTTTCTTGTGCGGGTTATTCTGCATGGCTTGTAGCATGCTTAAAAGAAGCAATACATTTAGTAATGCCTTCTAAATGCATTTGATGTTTAGCACTTTAATGCACTTTTAATGAGATTTCAATACATTTAAAATACTATTTCAAATGTATTTGAGATGGTATTTTAAGTGCACTTCCAGCACACTTTTGATTTGGCATGAATACATTAAAACTGCATTTTCAATGCCCTTATTAGGGCTGCATTCCCAGATTCATGAAGGTAAATATGATTCCAATGTATTTTAAGCACACATTCAATACATGTAGACATATTCAAGATTGCATTTTAAATTCATTTTGAATATGATGAGAATATATTTACCATATATTTCGAGCGTACTTAAAATGCATTTGTGAAATGTACTTTTGCTGTATTTTTAATGCACTGGTAATGTATTTCGAATGCGGACAAAATAATGCAAATTAAATACAGAATTAATACATGTATTAAATGTGTTAGAAATACATTTGAAGTATGGCCTTTTTTGCTAAGGGAGCCGTGGATTGCGGTCGCGCTACTTGCCGCCATGTTCCAAACTCAAGCCGCATCACCTACGGCCGTTATTAAGTGCGAATGCACTTTATAAGTGACCCCAAACCTTCCACCGCCGGCGGCGGCGGCGGCGGCGTCGGCGGCGTCCGCAGTCCTCTCTCTATATAAAAAAAACAGCACCGGCGCCAGGTTTCGATCCGAGGACTTTGCGGCCGCAGCGCGACGCTCTACCGACTAAGCCACGGACGCGACGCTGATATCAGTGTTAGTAACGCGCCTTATATCTTTAACGCATTCAAACTACGTCGTCAGCGGCGTGCGTTGGCGACTCAGCGGCGTTATAGCGGCTTGATAACTGCGTGGTGTACACGTGATACTAAAAACCCGATGGAAGAGAAGGCGGCGAGGCGGTGGGCTGCGGGGGCCGAGCGCAAGCGCCGCAAGCGGGCCGACAACCGTGCATTCGCACTTTCACATTCTCCCCCTCGGGGAAATGCGGGGGAATTTTTTTTCCTTACTACCGTTGACAAGATATGGGTGCGGATTGTCAGAACACGGCTGTGCGCTGCTCGAGTGCGGCGCTGGTTTGCTGATAAAGCAATCCGAACGGGCGCGTTTTGTGCACGGTTTCTGTATCGGTAAAATACCTTTTTCACATACCACCGTTAGGAATTACCACCGCCGCAAACTAAGACCCGGCACCAGCGGGGCCACATCTGAGACAGCGCAGTTTGAATAAGCAGTGCGCGGTGCATCAAAGGGAATGAGCGCACGATCTTCCCCGTGCGGCTGTGAGTTCGCCGCCGATAAGAAGTCACGTACCGCTGATAGCTACTGTAGCAACGTGCACCGCAAAAGGGCAAGCCCATGCTGCACACATGCGGCCAGGTCTTTCGTACGCTTTTCCAGCCTTGACGGAGTGCGGGATCCGTGGGTCAACAAAGATGAAAAAGCCAAAAGAGTTTGCCCGTAGGAGACGGCAGTCTGAGGAGCGCAATAGCGGAAGTACGTCACCGCTGAGGAGCGCAGCATCATGGTATGGAAGGCTCGCGCACCGTCAACAGCGAAGAAAAAGGTGAAATGAAGGACATGCGGCGCAACGATAGTGCGCGTTTTTTCATTTACGATTTCTCAGCTAATACTCATCGCTTTAACAAAATTATAGAGGGAGATTGCTAACATTGTATTAATTGGTTACATGTACATCCATGCATCGGCGGAAGGTATTCCAGGACACCTTTAAGATTTGACAGCAAATTACACACAAAATACTAAGAATACTAGGAAGTTTCTTTAGTGTTTTTATCTTCGCGTTGGCTTCTACAAATATCACTTTCCTGAACTGGTTTTACTACGTTCTTGAGAGGTCTCAATTTTGAGCGAAAAAGCTGGGTGTGTGTGGCGAAATAGTGCGGGCGATAGGAAGTCAGCAGGCGCAGTTCGTGTGGGATTTCACTGTCATGCGTTTCACGTTCTCGTCTAGCTACCATGTGGCCGATCTGCGGGAACACAGTTCCGCTAGGCTCCTGCTTAGCAAGCCTCTATGAGCCTACCGCAGCCGGCAACCCGCCCAAGACACCCCAGCACGACTTTCTTTTAGGCGTCCGCTTCCACGTGGTACCACTCAATTCACGTGAGCTCGAGCTACCCACATTCAAGATTCGATCCATTTCCAGTGGGACCACGTTTCCCCGATCGCTCTCCCCGGAAAGATCCCAGTTCGCCAGCAGCGGCGGCAACTGCTGGGTTAGCTGCGCTGGCCTAACAGCGCGTTACCTCACGTTTCTTGGCGCCCTGGGTCGCCTCCTCGACAAGCGTAATTATAATATCTACCATGGAATGCTTCTTAGATGGCCAGGGCATCGACCCCTACGTCCTCGACGAGCTGGTGGGACCACGTTTTCGCGAACACTAAGCCTAACGCTCCCCTGAAAGATCCCAGCTCGTCATCAGCGGTGGCGACTGCCGGGTCAGGTGCGCTGGCCTGTTAAACACCGCATTACCTCACGTTTATAGAAAACTTGCGCAACAAGAACAACTGGCCCCATTGCGGCGACGTGACGATGCGCCGCCACGTCGTTGCAAATGACGACCTTCTCCAAAGCCCCGCAATCGTGTGAATATGGTCCATTGTTGAATAGCCTTTACAAAACCCGGCTTGTTCTTTAGGTTGACTGAAATCTAAGGGGGCAGAAATTTTGTTAGCGATTACCTTCGTGAATACTTTGTAGACGACTGACAGTCAAGTGATCAACCTGTAATTTTACACGTCCATTATGTCACCTTTCTTTTGGATTAGAATGATATTCGTGTTCTTCCAAGATTCCGGTACACTACCGAATATTTGGCATTGCGTGTACAGGTTTCCCAGTTTCATTAGTGCAATTTTCCCGCCATCCTTTGACCTGGGATACTCGGCATCAAATTCTGACGCCGTAAATATTTTATCCCGCGGCACTCTCGTCGGTGCCTCATCCTCTACTACGCTAGATGTAATTTCTGCCACCAACCTGGCAGCCTGTACCACATTGTATGGTAGTTGCAAAAAATCTTATACGTTACCCCTAATTCTCACTCAACCTGCAAGCACTGGAAGAGCCAGCTGACCAGCACCCACCTGCAAATCCAGCGTAGCCTGGTAAAAAGAGTCGGCGCCAGCACGGACCATGGCACGGTCCATGGTCAGCACGGACCATGGCTTCCCTTAATAGAGGGCGCACCAGGCCTGGCGGGCACCCAACCATGAGCACCTGACATTCCTCGCAATAAATTTTCTGCCAACACTCACTCACTCACTCACTCACTCACTCACTCACTCACTCACTCACTCACTCACTCACTCACTCACTCACTCACTCACTCACTCACTCACTCACTCACTCACTCACTCACTCACTCACTCACTCACTCACTCACTCACTCACTCACTCACTCACTCACTCACTCACTCACTCACTCACTCACTCACTCACTCACTCACTCACTCACTCACTCACTCACTCACTCACTCACTCACTCACTCACTCACTCACTCACTCACTCACTCACTCACTCACTCACTCACTCACTCACTCACTCACTCACTCACTCACTCACTCACTCACTCACTCACTCACTCACTCACTCACTCACTCACTCACTCACTCACTCACTCACTCACTCACTCACTCACTCACTCACTCACTCACTCACTCACTCACTCACTCACTCACTCACTCACTCACTCACTCACTCACTCACTCACTCACTCACTCACTCACTCACTCACTCACTCACTCACTCACTCACTCACTCACTCACTCACTCACTCACTCACTCACTCACTCACTCACTCACTCACTCACTCACTCACTCACTCACTCACTCACTCACTCACTCACTCACTCACTCACTCACTCACTCACTCACTCACTCACTCACTCACTCACTCACTCACTCACTCACTCACTCACTCACTCACTCACTCACTCACTCACTCACTCACTCACTCACTCACTCACTCACTCACTCACTCACTCACTCACTCACCTCACTCACTCACTCACTCACTCACTCACTCACTCACTCACTCACTCACTCACTCACTCACTCACTCACTCACTCACTCACTCACTCACTCACTCACTCACTCACTCACTCACTCACTCACTCACTCACTCACTCACTCACTCACTCACTCACTCACTCACTCACTCACTCACTCACTCACTCACTCACTCACTCACTCACTCACTCACTCACTCACTCACTCACTCACTCACTCACTCACTCACTCACTCACTCACTCACTCACTCACTCACTCACTCACTCACTCACTCACTCACTCACTCACTCACTCACTCACTCACTCACTCACTCACTCACTCACTCACTCACTCACTCACTCACTCACTCACTCACTCACTCACTCACTCACTCACTCACTCACTCACTCACTCACTCACTCACTCACTCACTCACTCACTCACTCACTCACTCACTCACTCACTCACTCACTCACTCACTCACTCACTCACTCACTCACTCACTCACTCACTCACTCACTCACTCACTCACTCACTCACTCACTCACTCACTCACTCACTCACTCACTCACTCACTCACTCACTCACTCACTCACTCACTCACTCACTCACTCACTCACTCACTCACTCACTCACTCACTCACTCACTCACTCACTCACTCACTCACTCACTCACTCACTCACTCACTCACTCACTCACTCACTCACTCACTCACTCACTCACTCACTCACTCACTCACTCACTCACTCACTCACTCACTCACTCACTCACTCACTCACTCACTCACTCACTCACTCACTCACTCACTCACTCACTCACTCACTCACTCACTCACTCACTCACTCACTCACTCACTCACTCACTCACTCACTCACTCACCTCACTCACTCACTCACTCACTCACTCACTCACTCACTCACTCACTCACTCACTCACTCACTCACTCACTCACTCACTCACTCACTCACTCACTCACTCACTCACTCACTCACTCACTCACTCACTCACTCACTCACTCACTCACTCACTCACTCACTCACTCACTCACTCACTCACTCACTCACTCACTCACTCACTCACTCACTCACTCACTCACTCACTCACTCACTCACTCACTCACTCACTCACTCACTCACTCACTCACTCACTCACTCACTCACTCACTCACTCACTCACTCACTCACTCACTCACTCACTCACTCACTCACTCACTCACTCACTCACTCACTCACTCACTCACTCACTCACTCACTCACTCACTCACTCACTCACTCACTCACTCACTCACTCACTCACTCACTCACTCCACTCACTCACTCACTCACTCACTCACTCACTCACTCACTCACTCACTCACTCACTCACTCACTCACTCACTCACTCACTCACTCACTCACTCACTCACTCACTCACTCACTCACTCACTCACTCACTCACTCACTCACTCACTCACTCACTCACTCACTCACTCACTCACTCACTCACTCACTCACTCACTCACTCACTCACTCACTCACTCACTCACTCACTCACTCACTCACTCACTCACTCACTCACTCACTCACTCACTCACTCACTCACTCACTCACTCACTCACTCACTCACTCACTCACTCACTCACTCACTCACTCACTCACTCACTCACTCACTCACTCACTCACTCACTCACTCACTCACTCACTCACTCACTCACTCACTCACTCACTCACTCACTCACTCACTCACTCACTCACTCACTCACTCACTCACTCACTCACTCACTCACTCACTCACTCACTCACTCACTCACTCACTCACTCACTCACTCACTCACTCACTCACTCACTCACTCACTCACTCACTCACTCACTCACTCACTCACTCACTCACTCACTCACTCACTCACTCACTCACTCACTCACTCACTCACTCACTCACTCACTCACTCACTCACTCACTCACTCACTCACTCACTCACTCACTCACTCACTCACTCACTCACTCACTCACTCACTCACTCACTCACTCACTCACTCACTCACTCACTCACTCACTCACTCACTCACTCACTCACTCACTCACTCACTCACTCACTCACTCACTCACTCACTCACTCACTCACTCACTCACTCACTCACTCACTCACTCACTCACTCACTCACTCACTCACTCACTCACTCACTCACTCACTCACTCACTCACTCACTCACTCACTCACTCACTCACTCACTCACTCACTCACTCACTCACTCACTCACTCACTCACTCACTCACTCACTCACTCACTCACTCACTCACTCACTCACTCACTCACTCACTCACTCACTCACTCACTCACTCACTCACTCACTCACTCACTCACTCAGAGAGAGTTGGGTTGCTCTTTCACCTTTTATGAGTACGGGTGAATCAGTCAAATATTACGGCGATGCAGTGTACGACTACGCCCCCATTTTTATTCCCGTGAAGCCGCTTTACTCGGCACCGCTTCTGCGATTCTCCTCTTCACCGCCGACACCCCTTAACAAGTTTTGTAACCCTCAACACCCACGATGTCTTTTCACACATGGTGCTATCGGCTGGTAAGGGCGCCAGTGCCGTCATCAGCAGTTGCCCTTTTAACTTACTATTGGACGCATGCGTGTCGTTCGCTGGGAGTAACGGCGCGCATAGAAGCGCGAATGGGCGCGGAACAACGAAACGCATCTGCCACAGAATGTGCTGCCGCCGCGGTTGCGTTATATAATTGTACGTCGCCGAGTACCTGCGAATCATTCAAGGTAAAGAGCTACTTTCCGCTTGGAACGCCAATGTGAGCTTCTAATTCTTGTTCAGCTTGAAGGTCTTTCAGGGCCACATTTTCGCCTGGTGTATTTCACGTCTGAACACGCGCGCATTTTCGGTTCCCAGTATATACGTGCATACGACGTGGCCGTGCGGAGGGGGCGTGCACGAGCACTTACGCTACATGCCCTCACTAACGACATGTTTGTTGTGATGAAGGGAGAATTAACTGTGGAAGACCCAGTCCGGCGTGGTCGAGCGGTTTGGTTTGCTTTGGTTTGTTGCAAAGACGGCAAGACGCGTACGTATCGGGAGGGACACGAATAGCCCCATGTGTTTCCATTAGGTGAAGTTCCAGTACTTTCAAGATTTGACTTGCCATGCGATGAACGCGTGGTGTTCATCGGCTAGCGCTGACTAGCCGATTGTAAGGAGCATAATCTAGCGCTGACGCATGAATGGTCCCGAATACAGAGGAAATGCGCAGGCGCAGAACCTGCAGCCGCCGCTGTTGCTAGCCGTAGTTGCACCTCGTCGCGTGGCTTTGACTAATTCCAGATGAAAAGCAACTTGGCTGCTTGGAGCGCCGATTTAAGCCTACAACTCTTGCTCAGCTTGAATGGTTTCCGGAGTGACATGTCAAGGAGCATATTTCATTGTAAGTACGCGTACATCACTGGTTGCCGGGTTGTGCGTGCACGAGGGTCTCAGTGGAGGGGGGGGGGGGGTGTCGTCCACGGGTAGCTATGGTTCGTTCCCTCAGTGATGATATGTTCGTTGTGCTGGGAGGAGATACCAACGTGGACGCCTCACTGCCAGATGCGACCCGACTGCTGCCCTCCGAGGTCGAATGGTTTGGGTTGGTGTGTTACGCAGACAGTACGAGGCCTACGACGGAGGGAAACGGTCTGCCTCATTTTTGTACTCGAGAATAAAGCTCGAGTCCGTCTAGGTTTCATAAGCTAATTTGTTGGGAAGTGCGCTCAGTTTAATCAATCAATCAATCAATCAATCAATCAATCAATCAATCAATCAATCAATCAATCAATCAAGTCTTTATTTTTCTTTTGAGAAAGAGAGGGAGGAATAGGGAAAAAGCTACACATTTGCATCTTGCCGGAGCCCGAAACCCCCCATTTTATTTTCTCCGGTACGGTTTTTTAATATACAATAGTTATCACGTAGCGTCACTAGTACACACAATTTTCCAGATGCAAGTATTTTCCCACTTGAAATAAGAATGCAAAAAGCGGAAGTTTGATGAATATGAAGTATACAAATGGTAAATAAGAGATTTTCGAAGAAACTATGGACAATGCAATACAAACACCCATACATATACATATCTACATCTATACATGCATATACACATAAATATGTATAAATACAAAATATAATAAAGGAGAAAAGTATGTTTACCATAGCTCAAAAAATTCGAAATGACAACCAAACGATTTTTCTTTTGTGCACTCTTGGACTGCACCCACTCCTCTTCGCTGGTCGTCTTTCTTCACAGAGGGGGCAGGCACGGACTATTTTGTCTTTGTGTCTGCATTTTTACCAGATAAGTGGTTCATGTTAGTTGCGAACGGCCCCACGTATGCACCTAATAAACGCGCTAGGAAGAATTGTGCCCGTTTAACGTATTTATTTGGAGCTCTTGTTGTTTACAGTTGTTAGGCCGGATGTTGCAATTTAAGAGTGACGTCAGCCGCATCGGGAAACTTGTTTATCACTAGCCTAGTGATTACAATTTACAATTCACAATTTGGTAATTTTCATGTCACTGAAATTCGCCCTGCTTATTACAGACGTATTTGCATGTTCCCGGTATTGAAAGCACAAGAGTGCACCCATTTTGTTTGCTTTCTACGACAAAACGAGTTTATATGTAGGAAATGCTGTTTTGCAAAGTGGTGAAGCACACCCGACGGACTTCTTTTTAGGTGGGGCTTCGGGCCCACGGAATTCTGCTTTGTATCAGGGTCTTGAGCTGAAGTTACTCCAGGTCATAGACCCATATGCTCGCAGATTCCTTATGTAGCCGAATCTCGGAACAAGGTAGTACGGTTCTGGTTCGACTTTTCATGCTTTATTCGAGGGGAGGGCGCGTCCTGTTAGTCGCGGGGAACTGAACCAAACCCAAACTGTGTTTGTGCTTAATTTCTGCGGCAGAGGTTCACAGCCATAGTAAACCTGCATGCAATTTGCTGTTGCCTTCCATAGTGACCTCCATCGGCGTCTTATAAGTAAACTTACCTCTCTCAGCATTTACCCATTAATTCAAATCCAATCAAATCAAATAATCTTTATTTTT
>NW_027526245.1:42389327-42509327 GCF_048455015.1 Haemaphysalis longicornis
CACGAAGAGAGGAAATCACCTATCACTACGACTTGTTTAGGAAAGTTTAGGTAGGTGCTGAGAAGCTGAAGGGGTATACCCCGTATTCCATACAGCTCTAGTTTTTTTAACAGCGTTATGTGATTCAGGTGATCGAATGGCTTTGAAAAATCTACGTATACACCAGCTGTAAATTGTTCTTCTGTTAAAGCTATTAAAATTATTTCTTTTTGGTATAATAAAGCTAGTTCTACCGATCTGTTTTTACGGAAGCCGTACTGAGCATTAGTTATTAGATTGAATTTAGAGGCTAAGTTTTCGATTCTACGATGTATATTTTTTCTTAAGGCTTTTGACAACACAGGAAGAATGGAAACCGGGTGATAGTTAAAGAAATTGTTTCGGTCACCACCTTTGGGAAGGACAATTACTTTACAGAGCTGCATAATTTTAGGAAAGTTGCCAGTAGTAATTGCTAGGTTATAAGTATGGGCTAGTGGTGCTACAATTATATCGAGTGTGTACTTAACGGCTTTTAATTATATGTCGCCCACATCACGGACGTTACTATACTTAAGTAGGTTAAACGTCGTTATAACTTCATTTTACTATTAGTATATACTATTAGTATGTACTATTTTTATTACTGTGAATTAGATTAAGAGCCCCGCGATTGTGCGAAGTGTTCACAAGGTTATGAAAAAATCATTGAAATCTTTTGCTAATTCACTGCTCGTCAGGAGAATATTGTAACGTGGCGGCAGGTGACACGAACCATGTAGCGATGTCGCGGTGTATTTACATAATTGTGAAGAACTATTTACATCAAGTCATAAACGAGCCCGGCCTGGCGGCGCCGCGCACACAGCTCTTCTTCGTCGTCATTCTTCGTGGTGGGCCATCGTGCAACGGGGATTGTCCCGTCCCGTGACATCACCTGCCCGGTCGATGACGACCGTCCCGGTCGACGCCGAGGCCATTGGCGATTGAAGGCGGATATGTGTTGGGATGAAAAATGCAGTGACGAATCACTTGCCACAGATGACGATAACGGTGTTGATGATGCCTGGCCCAGCAACAGCAATGGCTTCAACCGCGACGAAGCACCAAAGGTCCTCGAGCCACGCCAGACGGAAGGGCGGGGAACATATCTTCCACTTGTCTGGACACGGCTCGTTTCATCTGGTCTTCATGCGGGTCTTTCGGGGTGGGGAACACGGGGCGGGGGACATCCTCTTGTTCTGGTCTCGACTTGGCTGGGGCGGCCCGCCGCGGCTTCGTTTTCCTTGGCGGCTGCTTCCACGCCGACGCGATGCCATGCTGGTGCCATGACGGGAATGACGAACCCGCACACTCCACCAAATGTAACGTGGCGGCAGATGACATGAACCATGTAGCGATGAATCGGTGTATTTACACAATGGTGAAGAACTCTTTACATAAAGCCATAAACGAGCCCGGGCTGGCTGCGCCGCGCACACAGCTCTTGTTCGTCGTCATCCTTCGGGGTGGGCCATCGTGCAACGGGGATTGTCCCGTCCCGTCACCGGCGGACGTGGTCGTAAGTGCGATCAGCGCCAAGGTGGCTAGCCATCGGCACGTCGTGAAATTGGCGAAAGACATCCGGGCAAAGTTGCTCGGGTACCGCCAGAAGCACGTCAGGTCCATCACCCCGGAAGTTGCGGCGGTATAGGATGCCATCCCGCAGCACGAACGGTTTCAGAGAAGGGTCCGCTGGCTGTGAGTGGAGACGGTCAATATTAGGCCGAAACATCGTATCACGGTGCTGGTTGTCACCGATTTCTTTGAAGTCCGACAAAGAAAAAACACAAATATCCGTGTCGGGCTCAGCAGTGGGAGGCTCGTCGACGAGATGACGAGATAAACAGTCGGCATCTCTGCAGTTTACCGGACTTGTATACAACCGAATAATCATGGTCTTGGAGGTATAGAGCCCAGCGAGCAAGCCGACCTGTGGTATCTTTCAGAGAAGAAAGCCAGCATAAGGCGTTGTGGTTGGTTACAATGGTAAACGGCCTGCCGTACAGATAGGGTCTAAATCTGCTGACGGCACACACCAGAGCAAGGCATTCCCGCTCTGTTATAGAGTAGTTGCGCTCGGATGGGGAGAACAGACGGCTTAAGTAAGCTATCACACGATCGAGGCCCGCCTGTGTTTGGGCCAGCACCGCTCTTATTTTATGGCCGCTGGCGTCTGTGCGGATTTCCGTCGGAGCAGAGCTGTAAAAGTGAGCTAGTACTGGCGGGTTCGATAGGTAGCCGATGAGCGTGGAAAAATCCGACGCTTGCGCTTGGCCCCAAGCGCTGCATCTTTCTTAAGATCAGTGAGGGGGCGAGCGATGGCAGCGAAATCCTTCACAAAACGGCGGAAGTACAAACACAGCCCTATAAAGCTGCGCACGTCGTGCACTGAACGCGGAATGGGGAAGTCTTTGGCCACGAGTAACTTATCGGGATCGGGTTGAGCACCGGTGGAGTCGACTAGGTGACCGAGAATCTTGATGTGGCGGCATCCGAAATGGCATTTTGTGGAGTTCAGCTGCAGACCAGCTCTGCAAAAAACACGCATAATGTCCTAGAGACGTTGCATTTGAGTCTGAAATGTGGGTGAATACATAACGGTGTCGTCCAAGTAATAAAGACTAGTTGTCCACTTGAAACCGCGAAGAAGATAGTCCATCCTCCTTTCGAATGTGGCAGGCGCGTTACATAGTCCGAATGGCATGACTTTGAATTGGTACAAACCGTCAGGTGTTACGAAAGCGATTTTTCTCTGTCTTTTTTGTCAACAGCTGTTTGCGAGTATACGAACCGCAAATCGATGGATGAAACGTAGGAGGCCCCATGTTGGCAGTCGAGAACGTCATCAATTCGAGGGCGCGGGTATACGTCTTTCTTGGTAATTTTGTTCATGTGTCTGTAGTCAACACAGAAGCGCCATGAGCCATCCTTCTTTTTCGCCAAAACAATCGGTGATGCCCATGGGCTAGGGGATGTTTCAATAACATCCCTTATGAGCATTTCGTCGACTTCCCGCTGAATGACACCTCGCTCGCTCTAGACACGCCATATGGACGTCGACATATAGGACTGGCATCCCTGGTGTTTATGTGATGCGTCACAACGGACGTCTGACCTATGCGCCGGCCGTTGAAGTAAAAAATGTCGCGATGGCTGGCAAGAAGACAGCGAAGCTTGTGAGCTTGGTGCGCTGGAAGGTCCGGGGAATCATTGTCACAAACTCCTGATTTTGCGAGGGCGTGGTAGTTTGCTTTGTCAACTTGGGCTGTGTCAAAGGCCATGGCAGAAATCTCGCAGTTATCCAATGGTGAAACAGGGCAAGCGCTATTTTTTGAGGAAGGACTTGTGTCGAAAGTCCGAAATTTAGTAACGGCAGTGTGATCCGATTCTGGGCAACTGTTACGACCGAAAACGGGAGAGCCACGTGGCGGTCGAGCAACACGTCTGTAACCGGAGAAACGATGTAATCACCATCCGGCACGGGCGGAGACGAGATCAGCAGAAGTTAGGTCACTGTCTTTGGGGCCAGGTGAATGTGCTCAGTGGAACGAAGCCGGGGCTGAGGTTAGACATCAGCAGTAAGGGGGCTCGGTAGCTCGAGCCGAAGAACACCCGAGGAACAATCGATTAAGGCTGCGTGGTCCGCGAGAAAGTCCAGGTCGGTAATAACGTCACGAGGGCACGTGTCCGGGACAGCAAACATAACAGGGATTTCGTGGCGGGCGACTCCAACACGCGCAGAACACATTCCGGCTACGGAGGTCACCCCACCATCGGCAACTCTCGAAACACGGGACGGGGAAGGCGTGAGGACTTTACGTTAGGCAGCGGCGAAGCGATGAGATCATGACAGACAACTGCGCACCTGTATCGACTAAAGCAGTTACCGGTACACCATCGACATGAAGGGCTAATAAGTTGTGCTTTCCAGAACGAGAATGTAGAGGATTTTCGGGCCAGGTCGGAAATGCACCATCACCTCTTGGAGCTGAACTGCCTAGTTTTCCGAGGAGTATCGGGCGGCGCGGTCGGGCATCGGGGACGAGCGGCGAGGTTGCGGTGATCGGGACTGGCGACATTGGGGGGAGGGTGAGCAGTTGAACCAGGTGCGCACAGGGTCTGTATTCAAGTGTTGGGTATGCGAGCTTGGGGAAGTACGGCGCTGCGCATCGGGAGTGTAGCCGTAGAAGAAACACAGAGAGCCGTAATTAGGTGACGCATTGGGCGGGTTAGATTCCAGCCCCGCCCAGCTGGATTCCAGCTGCATTCCTACAGTAACGAGCGATGTGGCCAATACGGGAGCAGTTGAAGCAAATTGGTGTGTCGTCAGGCGTTCGGCATTCAGCAGGATTGCGGCGGAGGTTACCAAAAGGCGCTTGGGGGATTATGTGCGTGATAGGCCAAAACTGTTGAGTAAAAGTAGGATGGGGATGCCCGATACTGCAGATTTGATGAAGGCCCATGCTTGCCGTTTCATCGCGAACGACGGCCCGGATTGCAGCGATCTTAGGGAGTTGGCAGCGATTGTCTGCATATGGCAGTGTAGGGGTCGAGACCATGGCTTCGATTTCGCGGCGCACGATTCTGGTGATATCCGCAGACGGGCCGACAGGGTACGGCTTGCGTGGAGCAGGAGCAGGACGTCATCGCAGGAAGACGTCGCAGCAGTGTGCGGGAGCCGGGAAAATTGGTGAGCTATACGGCGTCCCTTGGCATGCTCAAATCGCCGACACTACTTGATGTTGGAATCAACGGCGGCGCAGTCGTTACAAATGAGCAGGAGAAAGGCGTCATCGGCGATGCCATTAAAAATATGGCCAACCTTGTCCGTTTCTGACTTTCCTGGGTCCACTTTGGAGCATAGGGCCAAAACGTCGTGAATGTAGGCGACGTAACATTCAGTAGATGCATGAGCACGTTTTGAGAGGTGTTGCTTTGCCGCAACCTGCCGACCAACGGTCTTCCTGAACACCTTTCGAAGGTGTTCTTTGAAAACATCCGAACTGGTTAGTCGTGCTTCATTCGTTTCAAGCCATGTCTCAGCCGTTTGTTTGAGGCACGAAGCAGCGTTGGCGAGCTTAAAGGGACCCTGCAACACTTGCCATCGACTACTAGTAATGTGTTTTGGGATAAAGTCTATTGTCCCAGAAATATCCTCCCGCGAGAATGATGAAAATCCGTTCACAATTAACGAAACTACGCGCGATGAGAAATCGCGCATAATCTTTCCCTCTCAACTCGACCGCGGAACGCGACGAAAGCTGCGCGCTCTCTCCCGGAGAGGGGGGCGGCTCGCGGCGTTCTCTTCGGCGGCCTTCGATATATCACATGCCGGGTAGTTTTCTCCTTTTCTCCGCAACGCGGAGGGGCCCATTTCCGGTCTGGTGCCACAAAAAAGCAGGCATGGGTGCCTGCTCGCAAGTGCGCGCTCGGGCTGGTAGGGCGTTTTTGAAGCAATAAATGTTTGTAGTCGAGTGGTCCCGTTGAAAAGGAAGTATTGAGCTCATCACTCAAACTCCGCCGGCACTCAAAACACAAAAGAAACGGCAAAACTGTGCCCACAGGTTCAGGCATAGAAGAGGTTCGTACACAGCGATGACGACGACGGAAATGGGAGAATCTAGCCGCGAAGTTGACCAGTGACAGCCGATCGGGCAGCCATGGCCTATGTGACGTCCCTTAGGCCATGCATAATGAGGACAACTGAAGAGAGAGCGGTTGGTTTTTCCGCGTCTTTCACATCGATTTGCGCGATCACCGCTTCACGTGCACGTGTAATATTTGGCTCAGGTATTCCTGGCAGTGTAATCTAAACGTCGCGCAGGTTTACTTGCACTGCTCAAAGAGTGTTGCAGGGTCCCTTTAAGCGTGTCTACCCATCTGTTGTGAGCACTCACAGGTTCGAACCTACGGAGCCAATCTTCTATAGTGAAGTCGCTGGGGTGCCGAGGGTGGACACAACGATGAACGGAGAAGGGGATCCGGGCTCATTTGTAGGCATCGCGTGGCCGCGCGCGTTGCGCCCACTTCGAAGTTCCGTGTTGGTATGACACCTCGCTAGAAAGAGGTACAGGAAACAGGACGTCCAGAACCTCACCAAAGATGTCACGTGACAACGCAGAGATGGGTAGTCAGAAAGAAGGTGTATTTAAAAGTGGATGCAAGCTTGGCCTCATCATTGTTCGCTCGCACACTTCATTCATTCAAGGAGTCAGAACTCCCGTTATCCATCGCTAACAACATTTTCGTTGATGATAACGTGAACTGTATACGATCGCAAGTGTAGAACTGCAGTGTGCAATACAGAGAATTCCACAAGGAGAAAACGCGGAACAACATTCTAAGCCAGGCAAAAACATTTCTTTAAAAGGGATTAAGATCGTAAGCGGAACTGGGCCTCAGTCCAAGGCGGGCCCTGAAGTTGCCGCTAACACTAACTAAACCAACCAACGCAGAAAAAAATGAAGAAAGGCAAACTGAAACGCTGTATAACAACTCATCTTTGTTGCACAGCTACACAAAAAGAAAGAACGAGCCTGACACTGCTTCACGTCACTACAAAAAGAGAGAAACAGAGAAAGAGAAACGTAACAAATTAGTGAGCTGGCCTGCCGCTTGTTCGTACCACTCTCTCGCCAACAATAGTGTTTGTTTTGAAAATGTCAACGCGTTCGCGGTGTATGTTTCTCAGAAGCAAAAGCCTCCCTCGTAAATATCCTGCGCCCGCAAGCAGACCCGAGCTTGAAAACTATTTGAAAGGATTGGACTTTCCAGAATTCTTCCGTCCTGTCTTCGGCAACAGTTCGCCGAAGCGGGGAAGGGACGCCGGCGCGCGGACGCAAAAGACGTGCCATCCACTTGTACACCTGCCGATAAGCAGATGCCACTCTTTAGTACTCTGGGTCGCCACTGTCGCGGGTGGCGCTAACAACAAACCTCGCGACCTGGCCGGATGTATGTCTACTTGGAATACATGTCTGCTTCTGGAGGAGCTGCTACTAATTCCATAAAAATGCTCGGAAATATTAACCCAGGATTCACAAACACCCGTCGGTTGTTTTGTATATATCGTTTCAGTGTTTCCGGGCTCAATTTTCAAAAATATGCATACCCGGACCATAGCCACCGCAAACCGGCTCGAGACGAAGCCAAAGTCGCTTTTTCTTTGCAATCTCGGATGTCCGCGGTCCGGCGTGGTGCGGGCGTTCTCACTGCTCTGTAACTTCTGTGCAAATTTACAGCTTTGTTCGTGTTGCTCGCGATTTAGGTGCCTTGTGCGATGCTTTACGACGAGCATCGAAGGTCAGGCATTGCAGTGCAGCAGGCGATACATTGAATTTATTGAAGGAGTAGTCATCATAAGGGCTCTTCGCCCATGAACATCCTTTTTCAACCGTGAGTGTGCGTCCACTGTGACTCTGCGGTAAACAAGCTTGCGAAGTGATGTGTGACCACACCATGGCGAAATTTGTTGTCAACGCTTTAGAATCCGTCGTCAAGTCACGACGCTGGGTACGGTGTCGTTATATGTACACAAGGTAAGTTCACTCTTTGCGAGCGCTCGTGCACATTTCGGCTGGCGCATGGAGGAACAAAGTCAGGCGTCGTGAAATTGCCGTACTCGCTCTCTAACGCGCCCCGACAGCGTACGCGTCGACCGGGAGCTAGCGGAGTGCTCCATTAGCGCGAGTTGTGCTGTAAAAAAAGTAGGCAATATACGAGGATGGAGGAGAAGTTAAAAGAGATGAGAATTTACAAAGCGAAGGGGTAGCAAATAATGTATTTGGGCAGGAAACGGTGCCAGGATGAAACTTATAACCGCGAGGGACGGAGTGACAGTTCTCGCTGCAAGACAGGGCGCGCCCGGGCGTGTGAGTACGGCAATTTCCCGACGCGTGATTTTGTTGTCGAGCTTCAAGAGGACGGCACGCATATCGCGACTGTGGCAGCCAGGATCACAAGTACGGTAGATGTGCGGTGCACTGCACGGTTTATGCATGCCGTCTCCAGAGCGACCTAACAGGTATGATGCTACCCCAGCCTGTGAAAAATACTGTACATAAGTTTAACAAATTGACGGGTGGGGCTACCGTACCGGTACTTCATATTTTTCCTTCAATCAGTATGTTATTGTCTTCCGCACTGCTGCATTGTATTAGTGTATGCGGTATTTTTATATATCCTAAGCTAAGGATCTAACCGAACCTGCGTAGGCTACTGTGTCGAATGAATCAAACTGCTGACCCAGTTCTGCAGTTTGACAAACGAAGTTAACAAAAACGAAAAAAAAAATATTTGAAGGAGGTCGAGTCAAACCATTGCCTTTCAGAACAATGAGAGGCACGAACACTGCGCCATGCAACCACACCTGACAGCGCTAGGCTGGGAGGCAGAACCACCAGCCACATAGAGGCCAATGTGTTAATCCCCTGGGAGACATGGCGGCAACATTTATTTACGACATAAAGTACTGGCTCCCGGAACTATATCCCCTTCGTAGTTTGAATGATTGCTTGAAAAAAGAGTTCCGGGAGTGCAGGGCAGAGGCTCAGGTGCCCTCTGCCGAACGTGGCCTAAAACGTACTTCACTCTAGCTGAGAAACATAATGCTAAGGGATGTAACAAATTTGTCGATTGCTTTTAAAAAAAATACAGAGAAGTATGTATTTACACAACTAGCATTTGAACCCAAAGCGTCTCTACACAAGTCTGATGCATTATCCTGACACCCTGAAGGCAAGCAGACTCTTGGCTTAAGATGCAGACGGGAATTGTCTGTTGTGAGTGTAGTCGTTACAAATAGACTACAGAATATTGTCATATGTTCGTCTTATACCATGAAGCGCCAATTCTGTGCATGTATCTCTGTGAATTTCTAATTAGTAATTTTTTGTCTTACGTGGTAGGCAACTTGTGCTAGAAAAGGCACAGGTGTCAAAATTTGAAATTGATGAATACCAGCTTTGTCTTAAGCACTTGTTCAACTTGCTAGCATAAACTGAAATCTGCCATTGCTTGCAATCACAACCTGCTGATTGGCTTTCTCGGCACAATTTTGAATAAGTTTCACTGAATGTGGTCAGTAATAGCTATATCACTGAGAGCATGTTCGCTGAACGTGGCATCAGACACGCCACTAACACTAGACTGTCCTTGAGCGCGGGCTTAGCAAATGACTTAAGACATATTTTTTGCCTCTAGGAATGACCCAAATGATTGGTCAGCACGATATCACTAAATTGCTTTTTTGCTTCAAGACCCGGCACCATACACAGCGCTTCTCACGGTGAAAGTAGGTGCCGAAGCCAAGGCGAAGAGCAAAGTAAGAAAAGAGAAAGCAAGCGTGTTTATTGGCCCTTGAATGCTCACATGCTACCGGTCTCAAACGAGGCGCTATAAGGACATGTTGAGTGTTCAGTCGCGAGAAGCCCGCTCGAGTGTTATAGACAAGTGTTTTACTGGCTGTACATCCCTGTTTATAGAAATTGTCATGACATTTTCTTTTCCGTCCCTTATCTTCATTGCAGTTCACAAGGGGTGCTGATATCCGGTTTTTGCGTACTTTAATCTCATTTCTTCTCCTTCTTTATTTTTGTGTTTTTGTTTTTCTGTCAAACATTCTGCTATGAAGAGCGAGCTATATTTCCCTTCTATAGAGGCAGGAAGCGTCTGTGACTGGCTGGGAGTCCAGAGTTATTTAGTGCGCCACTTGTTGTAGTGGCCACCCGCTGCAGGAGAGGAAACCATGGCAACGCACAAGTGAGCCATAGAAACCTTCTCTTCAAAAACTGCTGTTGCTTATTGGTAGGCACAGAAATTCGGCGCTAGTAGTTAATCACAAATTTACTGCTACAATTCTGTGTTCAAGTACATACGTGCCAAGTTTGTGACCTTCATTGAATTGTTTTATTTCGCAGCATATACCAGCACGGAGAATAAGGTCGACCAAATAAGACTGAAGGCTAGCCGATCAGTTCTTCTATCTCGGGAGATAGAGAAATCCTGCTGCAGCGAGTCACAACCACATGCGTATCGCTAGCGAAAATAAAGTAAGCCTGTGTATCTGAAAAACAGTGGCTACATGACATTTGTTTGCATGTTTTATCACACAGAGATGAAATGCACACATTCAATAATTCTTTTTCCTGTTTCTTCCCACACACGAATGAAGCAGTACCCTGTACAGACATTATATTATCTTCAAGTTTGGTTAGTTACCTTTATTGAGTCTGAATAAGTACTTGATCAAAATTATTTTAAAACTCAATAAATATGCAAAGTATATTCAGTTTAAACTGTATAGGGAACCTATATAGAAACTCAATAGAGTTAATCTATTAAGTTTCGATAAGTACTCGATAGAAAAAGTCTTGAAACTCAATAAACCGTTTTATGCATGTTCAATGTAAATTCTATAGGTAACTTTATTAGAAACTCAATAGAGTTATTCTATCGAGTTTGAATACTTACTCAATAGAAAAAGTCTAAAGAAACTCTTCGTCCCATTTCAATATAGGCAGAGTCAATAGAAACTTAAAAAGAAATTGTTAGGTTCTTTCCACAAAATTCAATAACCCAGTCGCAAAACACAACAGAAAAATACGACAGAATGATCCTGTGAGGGAATGGGACATTCTGTAGTCTGTAGTAAATCCTGTCTTGTAGTCTGTAGTAAACCCTGTCCTGTAGTCTGTAGTAAACCCTGTCCTGTAGTCTGTAGTAAATCCTGTCCTGTAGTCTGTAGTAAATCCTGTCCTCTAGTCTGTAGTAAATCGTGTCCTGTAGTCTGTAGTAAATCCTGTCATGGAGTCTGTAGTAAATCCTGTCCTGTAGTCTGTAGTAAATCCTGTTCTGTAGTCTGTAGTAAATCCTGTCATGTCTGCTTTCGTAGTAAATCCTGTCATGTCTCGAATTTCAACTTGTTTTGCATAAGACATTTACTTCCCGTGATGTTTTTTCTATTAAGTACCTGAAGTATGCAGGATATGCATAACAATTTCAATAAAAATATGACCAACAAACATAAGAATTTGGGGGAATTCTGACCTTTCTGGAACAAGCTTAAAATTGTTTTCAGTGAATAACTGATTTCAGAAAGCTGTACCAAAAGGCAGTGTAAGCAATGCAACAAGTGGTACATTCTTGCATGCAATACAAAAGTTTGATGTTACGCAGATTGCACATGCCTGGTGCATGTGCGGTCGCGGAAACTCGTGCACACGCACACTGCACACGCGGAAACTCGTGGATCCGGCAGCCGCAGAACGTAACACTAGAACACGCCGGAGACAACGCGGTCTCCAGTGGATAGCGTGGCCGATGCTCGTGGTAGGCCTTTTTTCTTTATTAGCCGTGTAATTAAAAACCCGCGTAGCTGTTAAGAAGAAATACAGAATTCTTTCCTTCAGGGACACCTAAGTAGCGCTAAACATTTAGCTAGACTCATTTGGGCACTTTCAGCTGATTTGGCCGTGCTTCTGAAGCAGGGCCAAATCGCGTCCCATCATCGCGTTCCGTCAATGACGCTCAATCTGTTCATGAAAGGAAATTTATTCTCCCGGATAGAAAAAAAAACTATTAAATGAGCATGGACAATAACCGTTCGAAAATTCGTTCCTTATACTAGTTAGGACCATTAAAACACAAGCAAACAAATATTTCTTGAACCTGATTTATTTAAACAGCAAAACGCGAGAGAACGTGAGAGAATTAAAATGGAAAGTCAATATTTAGCTGGAATGCTTGCCTTGGTGAACCTTGATCCGTTGACAATGCATTCACACAGAAAAACGTGGAGGGGTATCCTGTGGCGAAAAGCGCACGTCTCTGTGGTGCTGCACTATGTCGAAGAGTATGCACGCCCGATACCTGCCGAAGTCACGCAGGGGTCATTGCAAGTTCAGTCGATTGTCGAAGCACATCGCACGTATTCGAGATCACACTGCCTGCGAAATTCGTCGTATTCACTCGCATCAGTGTGCGAGTGAATACGAAAAACACAACAGGAATTTCGAAAACACAACAGGAAAACAGGAACAGGAACAGTCGAAAAACACAACAGGAATTTCTGTCGCACAACAGAAATTTCTGTCGCACGACAGGGATTTCTGTTGGGACTACAGGATGGTCTGTCGTGCGACAGAAATGCCTGTCGTACGACAGATTTTCTGTAGTTGTACTTCAGAAATTTCTGTCGCACGACAGACCATCCTGTAGTCCCAACAGAAATCCCTGTCGTGCGACAGAAATTTCTGTTGTGCGACAGAAATTCCTGTTGTGTTTTTCGACTGGGAAACTTTCAAAATCATGACAATAAAAATTTTTTGTAAGGGCGTCTTTAGACTATCAATTACCTTTGTCGTGCCTTCAAATCTGTCGTTGATGGGAGGTGTTTAGTAGATGGGAGATATCAGATTATTGAGGGTGAAAACAGGAAAAAAGTACGAGTCAGGACGTCGATGCCTTGGTCAAGTGGAACTTTATAGCCGTCCGGATGGGAAGGTGAACTTTGAGGGGTAGAGTTGCTGTTTGTCTGCAGAATATTTAAAAATATAGAGGGGCTGGTTTGGAGTCTTTTTCCTGGATCGTTGTAGAAAAACGTTTTCGGGTGGTTTACCAGGTCAGTGATTACCAGGTTGAGAATTCTATAGCGTTTGCAAGCGAGATATTTTTCTATTTTGAAAGTAATTGGATATATTTGGCTGGTAAACCGTGTACTATTAGCGTCACCACAGTTTCTCACATTGGGAATGTGTAAGTCGAGTCGTGAGACGAGGTATTTGTGAAGAGTGCCCAGTTTTAGTCTACCATAATTGAAAGGAGAATCAGCTTGAAATGTTGAATTGAATCAAGCGCAATAATTCTTTGCTCTGGTATGCTTTGTTATCCGTTCATTCAGTCATGCTTGCCCATCTCTCAAAACACCACCAGTAACCCGCCGCGGCGGCTCAGTGGCTAAGGAGTAGCGCTGCTGAGCCCGAGGTGGCAGGTTCGATTCCCGGTCGCGGCGGCCGCTTTTCTGATGGAGGCGAAAAGCAAAAACGCCCGTGTGTACGAGATTTCGGCGCACGGTAAAGATCCCCAGGTGGTCAAAATTAACCCGGAGCCCTCCACTACGGCGCGCCTCATCGCCTGAGTTGCTTCGGCGGGTTAAACCCTACAACCAACTAAAACACAAGCAGTGCTTTTTACATAAATACAATTGTTGTGAAAGTATTTCTATGAGCAGCAGTCATTCCATAGAAAACCTATTATTTGCACCTTGATAAAAAGCTGCCGATGGCAAAAAAGTTTTTCTCAGGAAAATGGCATTGCACAAAACTTGTAGGCCGTCTAAGGGCGACTAGCTACGTAACATATTAGGGACAATAAATCAAGGTGGCATAAAAAGCCTGGAGGAACATATAAACTAATGTTATGAAACATCTAAGGTGCACCGGGACGCCCATATACACATCTTTTGTACGCTGTAGCATCTTAGGAGCAGCTTCCAGGTGCCCCTAGGCCTAATGCGGCTGGTTTTTCTGAGCACATGATGTTGAGAACTGCCCAGAAGCTAAGAAAAGTGGTAGGTGGGACAGCGGCATCTAGGAAAGACGGTGTTGCTGCAGAACGAATGAAAAGAGCTGTGATCCTGTACATGCGCCGTTTATCGCATGGCTTGAAGAAAGTTGCCAACGTAATGAGGCTAGACGGCTGTTTTATGCTCAGAATAGACTTGGCAAACTTTGAAAATTGATAGAAAGGAAGTTGTCAGGACATCAGCCTGGGACTGCTGTAGCAATGTTAAGCATGCTTCGACATTTGCCCCGTGCAACACGGGAATGGTGTACTAATTGCCATTATGTTGTGATAACGTTTATATTGTCCAGTCAGGCAGGTGTATCAATGTTCGACTCATGGAGCATCGGAGACCAACCCTCATGCACACATCACTCCGCATTGCACAACCCACACAGATAAGCACCAAGTGCAATGTTGCCCACCGTCTGTGAACACCAGCATGTTGTGGCAGAATAATTAGCAATTGACAAGAGATAGTTACAACGTTCTGTATTCGAAAGAACAACCAAAAGTAGGTCAGCCACGCGACCGTGGCATTACAAGAAAAAGAATTTTTTTTCTTATCGAATGCAATAAAGGCCAACGAACAAACTTTCCGGCTCCTTAAATGCACTGTTTTCCGGTAGTATTACCTTACAAGTTGCTATCTCTTAAATTCGGACGCCCAAAGTTTCGTCGCTGGTTCGTAAACGAAGATTAAAAACGCGCTTATCAAGCCGAAACTGGAAAAAAAAATTACACCATCTCCCCGAAGAGAACAATGTGGTGATGCAAAGCATGGGGGTACCGTGTAGATTCCACACTGGAGCAGAGCCGGCGCAGGCGGCGTCTCGGAGCAGACTGAACGCCGCGGAGCGCGTGCACCTGATTTTATACAGCTGGAGGAGAGCAGAATGGAGGAGAGACGCGCATGCGCAGTGGGGGTGTGGACGGCGCAACAAGGGAGAGACATAGCCCCGACCATGAGATGGCTCCTGGAGCGACAGTGTCGCCTGTGTCTTCCTGGGCCGGCAAGAGACGAGCAAGCTTCCCCTGTAAGGGCTCCTTGAGCGATAGTGTTGCCTCCCTATTGAAAATGTGGAGTTGATGGAATCCATCAAAAATCAACATGGTGGATTATGGTAATGGAATTAATGATGGCATGATGGCAGATGACTGCATGCTGGCAGGGTGATGGATGATGGCAGATGACTGCATGCTGGCAGGGTGATGGATGACGGCATGCGTCGGTAGCTGATGGCAATGGTAGCGTCGATGCTGGCAGCTCGGGTGACAGTATGACGGCAGATATGCGAAATTGCAAAAAATGATGACGACATGAAAAGGAAAGATGCTATGCAATGCTAATTAAAAACTGGTTTCATTTCTTGCGAATAAATTTATAAAATAAGATTTGCAGCAAATAAGTAAGCTTGCATATGCGTTTTGCTCTGTCCATTCATGTCGTGATCATTTTTGTGCTATCCTGCTACAATGATCTGAAAACTTAACCATTTTATGAGAGCTTAGATGTGTGTGCTGGGGTGCTTAAAAATATTACACAAAACAAACTTGGTTTTAACATTGAATATATTATCATTAAATATCAAATACGGTGACTATCTTCGAACAGGTGGGCAGCTGAAAAGAAAAAAAAACTGAGTTACACACTAAAGCTTATACAATCCAGATCAACTCAAAACAAATGTATATTCACATTTCACATACCTCCTTAAACATTCTGAGAGGGTCACTCCGATGTGGTCCCTTGCTTCTGCCCTTCCTCTTTGCCATAAAAATAGAAAGCCTGCAGAAAAAGAGCATTTTCAACAAATTAAGTGGAAACCATCCTGCTAGGACTCCCTTCAGGTCATGGAAGGGTGCTCTTGACCGGCACTGCTCTAAAAGGCATCGCATGGTGGCAATGCCTTTCCCGGGAAAGGATTTTAGTAAGATGCAAGCGTGCATGCATGCAACCGAGAATTTCAAGAGAACATGCGTTAGCAGCAGGTGGGAAAGAAGCAAAACACCTTCGTCTAGAAGAATTCTATGCTCAAAGCGCAGCCAGCGAATACCAGGCGCAAAAAAATGTAGCTTCAGGCGAGTGTGTTGAAGGTTAGGAACACGTTAAATTGAAAAGTGAAGAAGGCCAGATGACATTAACCTGGTTGGATGCATTGAAGCGACGAAAAGAAACGCACACAGTCTTGAGATGAAAGTGCAGACTAAACGAACGCTTGCAAAAACTTCAGCAAACTTGTGATGAATTTAGAGAAAGTTCAATACTATGAGGACAACCGAGCTGTGCAAGCACTAAAGACCCTTTCGGAAGCCGCACAAGAAGGAGAACGGGTGTGCCAAATTTGCCATGGAACAGATTATCAATAGTGATAAGGCGCGCTAACTAGACAGGAACCCATGTTGCAGCAAAGTGTTGTGGAAGGCGACTTGTAAAGGATACGAGCATGTGAGGGGCTAAAAACTTCTGAAGCTGCCGTGTCAAAGCACACTAAAAATCTTGTCGGACCTTCTGCAAGAGACTCGAGTAATAAACCTAATAAAGGAACGGCTTCAAGTGGAGGGACAAAGCTTGCGGTCACTAAAAGAACCATACTGCAGCCTGATTACTGACGAAATGTCAATACAGCAAAAAGTAATTTATGGCTGCCAAGTCGACATATTTTCGGCCTTGATATAAGCTGTGAACCTTGAACCGGTGGTGCCACTGAATTAGCCTGCAGGCTCCTTTGGTTTGTCCTGCGGGGGCTTTCCACGGCTGACGTTATCCCCTTAGGGTATTTTTTTTACCGGGAACAGGAAGCATGACCGGCTCCGTAACCTGAATTTTAGTGTGCTCAACTGTGTAAGAGGTAGGGTTCTTCATTATCCGTATTGTCACAGACATCCACCAGACAAACAGCGCCATGTTCCTAGGCATGTCGGTTGACAACACACTACAACATCAGCACGTTTTGCTACATCCAGCGCGGCAAAATGACCCATCGTTCCTTTTATTTGACCAAACCACCTCATTAAGAACCTTAGAACAAATTTTCTAGAGAGAGAGAGGGGGATGTTTGATGGAATGCAGAAAGTTAGGGACTGTTTTGTTCTCAAGGCCCTCTTTAAGATCCAATAAAAGTTGTCACTTGTGAACCCAGTTTGGCTCCTAAGCTGATCACACATTGAGCCGAACCTGGAAAAAATTAAGCTGTCCCACGCCACCTTGATATTTTCGCCTGTCGTCATCAGCAGCCCCAAGTTCCTTCAGAAAAAGCCCAAAGGTCACGAATACGCTACAGAATCGAAAATTCCAGTAAAACAAGCTGAATAGTGCAATCCCATGTTAAGGACCATGCATCTACTCCACGTAAATATGTGATTGCAGCCTGTTCAGCAAGGTGTCTCAAGTGAAGCATGAAGCGCAATAACACAACAGCCCAACCAAGAACTGTAGCGCGGATGGCTGATTGTGTGGCCACTTCCCGAATTGACGCCACCGCATCACCGATAGCGTGCACCACAGGCGACGCGGCGGAGGAAAAGAGAGCTATCGTTCTCACAGGCGGAGAGGACCATTTGGTGGGCTGCACGAAAAGGGGGATATCAAGCAGCTGTGTCACTTCTAAATGTTGCATCATGTGCATCCTAGTTCTCTTTTTTACTAAGAACTCCCACCTTCGTGCTTGTGTTTCAGCAGTCCAATGTACAATGGCAGCAAAGGTTCATGTTAAACAATACATAAAGACGTTAAATACAATACATCCAAATTCACTGATTCCAAACTCGGAGAGCCATGAATTGCTGAAATGAAGATGCCGACCAGCATATATATACAGTGCTATTGGAAGACCAAAGCACTGCACTCTCGGTCAAATTAGGAAAGTTCTGGTAACTGAATTTCACAGTGCACGTCATAGCATTGCACTACAATTGTATAGAACTAGGTGCTCACCTATTGTAACCAACCTGAAAAACAGCCAGTGACATCTGATGAGAGGTCCATCGAGATAGGTCCATCCACCAAGTAGGGCATACCAGCTGATCTCCACTGCAAGGTGTAACAGTCAGTAGCCTGCAAAATAGAAGTGAGTGGCAAACAACAAGCAAGTTGCGTTAGCCTTAATCCTTCAAAGTTCTAAATGCGATATTAAGGTGTCGAGCAAGGTTTTCTTCACACTCCAAGCGAAAATATGAGAACGTTAAAATACCACATTACCTGGATGTAAGGATGGCCGAAGTGACTATCACAGCATAGTGACAATATCAACGATCAAGCTTCTAACTCAATTCTCTCTTTGGAAGTAGATGCCGTTCATTATGACCAGTTCATGTATGCGTAAAAAGGTGCCGAGATGAGCTCTCTCATTGCTATAAGGCAAATTGCTTCCACGATTCTGTGACAAAGCGCAGACCTAAATGATGATAACGTTGCCTTAACAATTAGGGAGTGCCTAGCGTTCCGTCCAGCCGGAATGCTAAGAACTGCTAAAGTTCCGTCCAGACTGAACGTCAAATCAAAACCAGCCAATTAGCCGCCATTTCTCATTCTGGGATTTGTGGTAGTGGTTCCGCGGCTGACTACGAACGTTGTAGGCCCTGGTTCGATTCTCGCACCATTTTTTTTTGTGTGTGTGTGTGGCCGTGGTTAGCGTTTTGTAATAGCAAAACTTCCCGCCCGCTTTACAATTCACGCGATGAGAGCAGTAGGTCTTGGTTTTTTACTCAAGCGGCCGAGCCGCTCCCGCTCACTGGAGCCAAGGCCGACGTAGCCATCGTCAGTTACACCCAATCTCCTCTAATTATTACCAGTGATTAATAATTAACAGTGACTCTGGCTAGTCAGTGAGCGGAAGCGGTTTGGCCGGTTAGGTAAAAATCAAGACCGACTGCTCTCGCTGAAATATTGTGAAGCGGGCGTCGGGTGGCGACTTGGAGATCTGTCCAGATTGAGCTAGAGTTAGTCCGATCATCTGTAATTATTAATAATGATTAATAATTATCAGTGATTCTGGCTAGTCAGTGAGCGGTAGCTGTTTTGCTGGATGGGTAAAAATCAAGAAAGACTGCTCTCAACGCGAGTTGTGTCTCCTCCGGACGGAACTTTAGTGACAGTTGCCGTTCCGTCTAGACGGAACGCTATACACAGCCTAACAATTCTGCCAAAGGAGGCTGGAAAGGCTGTGATGAACTGCTGAACAACAATACAAGTGAAGCATTTTTTTTGTTTCTAAAGTCTCTTCTAGGTGATTGCAGCTTAAACCAGGTTCAATTCTTCTTCCCACGCAGTGCTTGAAGCCCACATGATGTGTCGGTGCATGTTTTCAGCTGGTACCGTCAATATCATGGCAACAATTTTTTTCCTTCAAAACATGAATCTAATTAGTCTTTAATAATGGCCGCGATGTCTTAGGGAAGCATAGGGAACCAGATTTAAGGTTGTGCTCACATTGACATCAAACCCATTGAAACGATTTTCAAAAATGATACACATTGGTATAGGCCGCAAAATTTGAAACATGACAATAATGCATTACTGCCAATAATGACAATAGCCAGTGCTTAAAAAATTATCGCGATGAGAAAGAGGTTATCCTCTTCTGAAAAATTAAGAAAAAACTTTCAGTGTGATCTAAACATCTAGAAAAGGCTGTTCTCCCATCTATTCTCTAGCGGCATATTTTCTAGAACTATATTTATTTACATCAAGTCGTGTTTTTAACAGAGTGTATTATTTGCTGTGCAATTATGTACACAAGCTACTAGAAAGAGACCTTCGGCCTTAACCAGTCCAGAGGAGACCCACTTTTTTTTTTGAAGCATTTGCTCTTGTGCGGGGTGCACTCATCCACAGAATGAGAGCCCAATACAAAATTTAACTGAGCAACACGCGTGGCCGCGAAATATTCGGAGACGGTAGTGAATGTTGCAGTGCTTAAACGCTCCCCACGTGCGGCCAGCATTGCTTATACCTCTGCACCAGACGCACGATACGCATGTAGTTTCCACGTGGTAGCAAATTCGGGTTGAATGAACGTTTTTGGTGCTACTGATGCACATGCACAAACATATATGCGATTATCGAACGATTGGAACACTCAAACATTCACTGCACATGTGGGGCTTGCGAGTGTGACGCCAATTTCAGCCATCGTACCCTCAATCTGAACGCAGAGAGCCTTGTTTGTACCAGTGCACTTTTCTGAGTGACCGCTTTGAAAAATGACAATCCCTGCAGTGTAGTGTAGACTGCTATGTGCCTCGGCTAAAAGTTACCTAAAGCGTACCACTCCAGTCCAGGTACGAAAAATGATGCGAAGAACAATTTGCAATTCCTTAAAAAGAACTACCCACAAAAAAAAAAAACTTGCGAACTCAACCTGGAGCGGTCGACCGCGCGTATTGGCGATCGGTTGTTGCGAGCACCAAACCGTTTAGCCAACGTAGCAGTATGGTCCTACTTCGCTCAACAAAAAGCCTACAAACGGCACAAACAATAGGGCTCTTCGATTTACAGACTCGAATTCACCGCGGATATTCCGCCGGAGTCTGATGATTCCCCGAAGCCATAAGGATACACAAGACAATCGAATGCCTGACTGCTTTCAGGGAATCGGCGGTGAGTCCGGGACTGTAAATCGAACAGCCCTACTGTTTCTAGTCCCGCAGGCAATATCCGCGGTCGAAAGGCAGATCTACGTAACCCTCAAAATCAGTCGCTGTCAAAAAACATTAGGGCTAACCGACGACGCAAACGTCTCACACGGAACGGAAGAGCCCTGCCCTGTTAAATGCACAAGTAAAGTGCAAAAAGTTGACTAGTCACTTACCTTAAATCACAGGCGACATATCTTCGTCGAAACAATAATCCGCTGTCTTCAAAACAACCACAACAAAGCCACTCGACAAGCGCGTACAACTCCACCGTCTCGGGGTCTCGGCGGCCAGGAAGAAAGGAATGCGGCGGCGTGATGGCGTGGCGATGTTGCTGGATGGAGCAGTGGAGTACTGAGGCCGGGGTTTCGGTTTCGGCTGTGCCTTGGTGTTTTCGTAACGCAGTTCATACACAGCGCGAAGTGAACAAAATGCGTCGAAACAAATTCTGGCTTGAACATAGACACATAAAGCAATGTAAATAGAAAGATAAGGTTGCCATACCCAGTAAAAAGTTGAGTTTGTTGGGCTATCCTGTATATGAGCGATGGAGTTGTAGAATAAACCTCCGACATCACTTTGGGGGAAATCACTTTTGGTTAAAAACTACCAAGAACAGGCACATTTTTGGTTTAAAAAAAATCATATCGTGCTGTCAGCAAAAAAAAAAAAAAAAAAAAAAAGAAACAGACCACCGGAGGATGGAACCACCAACTTTGCAACAAAAAACGAGCGCGTTACCACTGCACCACCGCTACAATCGGAGATCAAGTCCGAACAAGTGCCATTTAGTTGGTTTGTCAATCTAAATCGCCCATGAATGCATAAATATTGTGAGTTATGTGTACTGCTTCTCGTATATAACCCATTCCGGCAGTCATACCGCTTCTTCGGCACGCACCAGTCTCCGAAACGAGGCTGACCTTGAGAAGTGTAGCCAGCTATCTCAACCTAAAAGAGATATCGCACATCCCCGTTCTCCCCGACGAAAGCCAACGTAGCTATGAGTGAAATGGCATAGAGGGAAATGGCATGCGTGCCCGGAATTAAAATTATGTTGTGTAATATTACCGTGCTTAGATCTGTCTCAAGGCAGCTGATTACAACTAAGGAGGATCGGCGAAACGCTAGACCCGTAGTCTGCCGCGTACAATTTAAGCCATGCCACGGACGGTTCTGTCCGCGGGCCCAGCGCAGCGAAAATGAACACGTACGGTTTGACGGTTTGACCCTGTCGCAGCGAAAAAAAGCTGCCCATGTTTTCAACGTAAGTGTCCGCACTGCCATCCTTACACCAAAAACGGCGAATAAAGGGCATACAGTTTCATACCAGCCCTCCAAGTTCTGGCTTAAAAACAAGAAGCGCTAATCAAAGTAGCTTTTCTCTAATATGCCAAGTTTTCAGCAGCACCTTATCAAAAATGCAGTTATTGTTTTTTCTTCTCGAAATTCCCAATGCCACCGCTATGTTTCTGTTATTATATCAGTCCTTCGCTATCGAATGAATTTTGGCTTGCTGCCAGCATTCGTTCGGAAAATGCCTTTCCATCATCAGTACAGCAGTCGAGCTTGCCGTCACGCGAACATCTGCCGTCATCGCGCAGCGTGCGTGCCAAGTTTTCGTCAACACCTTTTCAAAAAGGCAGCTTTTGTAATTTTATCGCAACGGTCAATGCCAAAGCTATGTTTCTGTTATTACAAGCGCTTCGCTCTCGTATAAGTTTTGGCTTTCTGCCGTCATTCATTCAGAAAATGCCTTTCCATCGTCAATTCAGCAGTCAAGCTTGCCGTCACGCAAACATCTGCCGCCATTGCGCCGCAAGCCTGCCAGCATAGAGGAAGGTGCTAGAAGGTGCTGAAAGGTGCTGGCAGGCATGCCATCATGCCTGCCAGCACCTTCCAGCGTCTCCTTCCAGCAGCTTCCATTACAGTTTCTTACGTACATCAAGCTTTCCAAGGCGACCATCAAACGCAATCAACCTTTCCAGCAATGAATCTTGATGGTTGGTTGATAGAATTTTCAACAGGGCTGTGTCTTCCTGAGCCGGCACGATAGGTCGGCGTTATTGCAGTTGGCGTGGATGGCGTGGAGAGGGGGACGAGGAGGTGACGTGGACGCCGGACAACGCAGAAACAAGGGGCACGACACCGCAAGCCACACCATGCTCAACCGGCTTCTGACTTTGCAGATGCTGGTGTGCTTCGCCGCCACCGGTGTGTGCCCGTCCCTTCAAGGCAAGCCTGGAGCATCCTACCCCCCTGCGCCCAGTAACTTAACCTGGGAAACTGGCCCGCCCCTTGACGCTCCGGATCCCGCTGTTCCGCCAAAACCAGCCGAGTGGCCCACATACGGCTGGCAACCAATCCCGTCGATGACATCACCGGTCACATGGCCGGTGTCGTCGCTACAAAACCGCTCCGCCGATGTCGTCAGCCTTGGGCACGACACCGCAAGCCACACCATGCTCAACCCGCTTCTGACTTTGCAGATGCTGGTGTGCTTCGCCGCCACCGGTGTGTGCCCGTCCCTTCAAGACAAGCCTGGAGCATCCTACCCCCCTGCGCCCAGGAACTTAACCTGGGAAACTGGCCCGCCCCTTGACGCTCCGGATCCCGCTGCTCCGCCAAAACCAGCCCAGTGGCCCACATACGGCTGGCAACCAATCCCATCGATGACATCACCGGTCACATGGCCGGTGTCGTTGCTACAAAACCGCTCCGCCGATGTCGTCAGCCTGGGGCACGACACCGCAAGCCACACCATGCTCAACCCGCTTCTGACTTTGCAGGTTAGTTATCTGAACAATTGTAAATCGTGTAGAAGCAGTAATCGCTTCCTTATTGCTGTGTCGTGCCCCAGCGACTTTAAATTGCGGAGTATATTGAACTTGTGTGTTGACGCGATTGCTTTTGGTTTGTCTTCTCAATTAATTCTGCTGCTCTCTGGTGACGTGGAACTGAATCCTGGCCCAACAAAAAGCAGTGAAATAGTCGCAGTCTTAGATTCTATCAAACGCGTCGAGGACTATTTAGAAACTTTTCGATCAGAGATAGATGGCCTTAAACTGCCCAAGCTGCCCAAAAAAAACAAATTTCTTCAATTATCAACCGACTCGAAAACCTAGAAAAACCAGAGCCCCAAACCAGCAACCCTAGCGATAATAACGATTCATCCCAGATAAGCCGCGAAATTTCTGTGCTCAAAGCCGCAACTATTGACGCCAGCAACCACCTACGACGCAACAATCTCCTCTTTCTTGGTATAACAGACAACATTAAGGAAACATGGGAAGAGTCGGAGCAAAAGATATCCACGTTTTGCGCAGACAAGCTTAAACTTACTCTTGAACCGGGTGCGATGGAACGCGCGCACCGAATCGGGACCTTTTCAGAAAACAAAACTCGACCTATCATTGTTAAGCTAGCCCACTACAAAAGGAAGGATCGCATTTTGAGCTGCGGTCGCATGCTTAAAGACACAGACTTCGCCATTAGGGAGGACTTCGCAGCTGCCACCCGCATTGCGCGGTCAAAGCTGTTGCAGTTCATCCGCCCCCAGAAATGCGCATTTAAACTGAGTCTCGACAAACTTCACGTGGACAAAAAGTGCTACATGTACGACCAGAATGGCGACAAAATTGTAGAGATCAACAAAAAACAGACTGTGCATGCCATAGCTGATGAATCATCAGGTGTGAGCAATAAAACCGCCGAATGACGCCCCTCTGTCCATTGTACCTCTAACCCTCGACCAATCCGGTCATCAACGCTAAATATAAATGTTGCCTTCATTATTATACAAAGCGTGCTGCCTAAACTCGACAGACTACACAGTTATATCGAAGATGTAGAAGCCGACATTGTCGTTTTAACGGAAACGTGGTTACACGAAGGCGTACTCGACCACGAAATCTTCCCGCCTAACATGGACTTTCCTTTATATCGTCATGATCGCACTAATCGTCGGGGTGGAGGCGTGCTCATGGCTATTAGAAACAATCTATCATCTTCTCTTATCACTCATGACGACACATTAGAACTAACCTGGGTGCGAGTCTCAAACGTTGCCCTAAAGGCAATTTTTGGAATGTGTTACCGGCTGCCTGACTCTGAACCTGGCTTTTCCATCCTCCTTTCAAATTCACTCACGCGGATTAAAGACAAGTTTTCGGAAGCCCCTATTTTTCTTTTCGGTGATTTTAATTTCCCTCAAATAAACTGGCCTTTACTATCAACCCCTAGTGCATCCCCGTCTAACGAATCCAAGCAATTCCTTGATCTGACGCTAGATTTTAACCTACACCAAGCTATAACATGCCCCACAAGAGGCGATAACACTTTAGATCTTCTTCTAACATCAAGCCCGGATGACATAAAGCGCACAACAGTACTCCCTGGGTTCAGCGACCATAACCTTATCCACAACTGCATATCTCAACCTCTGATTAGAAGGTCGCCAACTGAAAAATTCATAACTGATTACAAACGAGGAAATTTTGACGCTATCAATGACAAACTTGGTTCCTTTCTTGACAGTTTTCGCGGATCATATCAAACCCGTTCAGTAAACGCCAACTGGCAGATATTCAAAAACACGATACAAAACTTAGAAAAACAGTATATTCCAACCATCCGCGTAAAATCGGATTCCAATAATAACTGGTTCAACAAACAATTGAAAAGTTTCTTAAATCGAAAAAAACGTCTTTACAGGACCGCCAGTCAATGCAATAACTATTTAGCATGGGAAAAATATCACCTGTGCGCCAAAAACTATATTAAGGAATAAAAAAAAGCCAAAGATAAATATTTTTCTTGTGACCTACTATCTATCCTCCGCTCAAATCCTACTAAATTCTGGCGCATGCTCTCTCCCAAAAATCAAAGTACTAACATAAATCTTCTAGACCCAGACGGGGAACCAATGGACACAAAAAACGTTGCCACCGCCTTAAATGACTACTTCTCATCTGTATTTTCTACCCCTAACACTGCGCAGTCCACACGACTACCTACCCGTTCCCCCGGCGCTGTATCCCCCGAAATAGCATTTAACCCTGAAGGAATCGTTAAACTAATCACTGGTCTTAAGATATCTTCAGCGCCAGGATGTGACCAAATAACCCCCAAACTTTTAGTTAACACCGTCACAGTGGTTAGTCAGATTCTTTGCCTCATCTTCATGCAGTCCATTGAAACAAGCGAAATTCCAGACTATTGGAAGATAGGCCGAATAGTAGCGATCTTTAACTCTTTCGCTACCGCGCCTATCAAAATCGATCAATTTGATCGATACTTTTGGGAGCGCCTTTTCATAGCGTTCCAGGCGTTTCTCGAACAAGTAAAGCTGTTCGGAGTTAGATCAGAAAATGGCCTTTCAAAATCAGTTTTGTTTTCATTTTTACAACAGAAACGTGATTTTTGACACGCTTTTGAATCACCTGGGTGTGGAAAAGGGGCGTGGTCATCGCGCGTCAAGGCTACCAACGAAGAATGCGTGCAACTCGTAATTACTCTGCACCAGCGCTTGTTTTTTGCTATCAGGGCGTGAATGGGGAACTAGCAAACGATTTTCAATCGTCAGGTTCACGCTCTGACAGTAATAATCCCAGAAATCGGCTGAAAATGTCAAGCAGTGCCTGGTTGCAAAGCTACTTTATGATTTTAGGCAGTTTTATTGCCTTTGCGCAAGTTGTTCTAAGTACTGTGGTAGTTCTACTTACCCCAGGACCATTCGCAAACAGTTTACAACAGTTTCGGTTTCGTTTCTGCATCGCGAAATTCATATTTAGCGCAACTACGCAGTTACCCAACTTCAAGGCTAACTGCCATGGCGCCTGAAGCGTCCGCGACTGATCCTCGAACAAAGCACGCCGCTCCTCATTTCCCCCCACCGTAACCCGATTTCTGTGATGAGAACTTCAGATGCAAGTCAAAAGGTCACACCCAGTCGCCAGATATCTGTTCCGCCGAGGACAGCGCTTCAAACCGGCCTTACACGGCCAGCTGTTCGCCTTCCAGTTTCGTTTTTATGCGAGGGTATATCCGGGTGTCTAATGTTGCTGCTTAGTTGAACATTCTATTCGGACGGAGTCTCTGATAAGTTTTTGTACTGTTTCATTTGAAAACTGTTAGGTGGCGCTGCAATAGAGGAGGCTCGTTGTGCTGATCTTTTTCAGCGCACGACTGCTACTCGGCCAAAGATCGCAGGGGACGATTCTAGCTCATCGTACCTCATTTTTGCAAGCAAGGCTACAATTGCGAGTAAGAAGATGATAATGAAGCTCAGCTTTATGTTTTGAGAGATAACTGACCGTGAACAACAACAAACATCAGCCACGGCGTTCCGTTTTCAACTTCATTCATGTTTTTTTCCGCATCGCGTGCTTGTCCCAAATATTGTGGTCGCTGTAAATGCAAAGTCAGCCATTGACAAGATGTTTTTACGTTATGTGGGGGCAAATTGGTGCCTCTGATAACGTCAAACGGCCAGATTCATTCCAGGGAACCACCCGAAATTGCACATTTTGAATTAGAGGTTGGGCTTCACCGCATGACACGAGCACCGTGCGTGCTAACATTTTTTTTTATATCTGAAAAACTGTTCCGCGCAAGTCAACATTTTTTTTAGGTTGTGTTTTTGAAATGTTTCCCTACAAAATGTATATTCTTATTTTTTTCTACTACCGGTGGTTTGATATACACAACTCCTTTTTTTTCTTTTTTTCGACAACTTGACAAAAATTTTGATTTTGATATTTTTTTTACAACTATGATATATGAAAACCTTTAAAAAACTGGTGTTATTGGAAAGGCCGTTAAATAATCTACATTTTGTGCCCCTGCAATTAGTGCCTAAATAAGGTTTTAGCAGGAAAAAAAATGTTTTCTTGGACCCCCCAAAATTGGTCAATTTTCTGCGGTAGCGAAAGAGTTAAAACAGGAGAGCGAACTAATCCAGCAAACTACCGCCCGATTTCCCTGACTAGCATTCCTTCTAAATTACTGGAACACATTATATCTTCTCACATCGCGACTCACCTTGAATCAATAAATTTCTTCTATAACCACCAGCACGGTTTCCGAAAGAACTTCTCGTGCGAGACCCAATTGGCCGAGTTTACCCACGACCTACTAAAAAGCAAGGATGATAACCTTCAGATTGATGCCATAATCCTTGATTTTTCCAAAGCTTTTGATCGCGTACCACATAATCTATTACTTAGCAAAATTCATTCACTTGGCATTGCACCGAATATTGTCTCCTGGGTTGAACACTTCCTCTCTAACCGTAAACAATTCACGTCTGCCAATAATCATAACTCCTCTTTAACTAACGTATCATCAGGCGTCCCTCAGGGCGCAGGCTTATCACCTCTTCTATTTTTAATATTTATAAATGACCTGCCAACAAATATTCAAACAAAACTACGACTATTTGCAGACGACTGTGTCATATACTCCCCCATTCACAACATTGAAAACAGTACTAAACTACAACAAGACCTCGACACAGTTGCGCTATGGTGCCAAGACTCATCAATGCCGTTAAACCTAACCAAATGCAAATCGATGTCATTTTCCCGCAAGCGCGCCACTGTTCATCATACCTACTTTATCAATTCGCTTCCTCTCGATTCGGCTTCCTCATACAAGTATCTCGGTGTGCACATGTACCCATCTCTTTCATTTGCGCCACACGTGCAGTCCATCTGCTCAGACGCCCTGCGCACGCTTGGTTTTCTGCGCCGTAATCTAAAATCTGCATCTCCTGACGTTAAAAAACTAGCATACTTAACATACGTACGCCCAAAGCTCGAATACGCATCGTCCATTTGGAATCCATCCCAGGCATATCTCGCTAACGAACTAGAATCAGTCCAAAACCGCGCAGCCCGCTTTATAACCTCACAGTTCTCCAGAGAAATCAGCGTCACCGCCCTAAAACAATCAATCGAACTGCCATCTCTCGCATCACGCCGCCTCATCTCACGCCTATGCCTCCTGCACAGTTTCTTTTTCCGCCCGAAATCAAGACACGAACTTTTACAGCCCCCTAACAGAACTTCTTCTCGCATTAACCATTCTAACCCTATTGCACGAATCAACGGCCGTACATCCGCAATGAACGACTCCTTTTTCCTCCAAGCAATTACACTTTGGAATCACCTCCCCGACACCATTGTTGCCACACCTGACCGCACATCATTCCGCGCAAAATTGCAATCCCACTTTGATTCCACCCAATAACCCGTGGCTGTAAATATGTCCTACCAGCGTACTGTATGTATAATTTTTTTGCCAAGTTGTTTGTATTCTAATTCCCAGTCAAAGCGTTTCTTTTGTTTGTTGTTTGATTCGTTTTTGTTGTCATTCTTGACCAAACTACCATATGCGTATTTAGAACTGTATTGTTTATAATAATTTGTTCAGATTGAATTGTACAGCCTCACACCGTATTTGTTGCCCCCCTTATGTAAGGCCCTCGGGCCTTTAAGGATGCAATACATAAAAAAGAAATGAAATGCTTTGCATTTAAACGTGCGGCCATTACGAACGGCCGGAAGTGACGTTACACTCAGGAATCGAGTGGGCGCAGCCGGTGGATTTTCCCACGGCTGCCTGTGAGAAGAGGGCGCGCATTCGATATGTTTCGGGTCGTCTATTTCTTCAAACATTTTAAACATGCGCGAAAGGTGGTTGGGAAGTTTGCGCAACCATTATTGCTTCGCTGTGAGCTGCTGAGACGCGCCTATAGTCATCCGGTAAAACGAAACACAGGCATCGCGACACGTCGTGGCGAAGCTGGGAGCTAGGAAATAGGTATACAAAATGCACTGTTGACCGCTAGAGGAACGCCGGCACAGCTGAAATACCCTGTGCCGAATGATCCATCCTGTGTTTGCGAGAGAAAAGAAAACAAAAACAGCCATGGGAGGAAAGTGTCGAAACATGCCCGCTAGCGTGTAAGAATTCCGTCTCAGCGCATGTTATCAAAGTTCAAATCCAGAATTTTATTATTTTTGTTTACACGGGCAGATTAGTTCCTGTTAGCAGGGTGCCCGCGCCGAATCTTTGGATAATCGACCTTTTTTCAGTAGCGATCTACGCATGCGCGGGCTGCCGGTCCGCCATTCTTGGCAGGCGCCTTCCGCAAAATAAACAAAAAGGCACCCCTCGGTTTTCTGCTTGGTGAGCGGATGTGCTGCCTAGCCCTGCGTGTTTTTATTTTTAAAGGAAAGCTTTTTACCTCTACCCCCAAAGGGTTCTTTTGCGACCGTTGGTGTCATGAGAAAACTCCCGCCAACAAATAAAAGAATTTACTGCACAGCCAGGAATCGAACCTGGCGCGAACAGAGTAACAAAGCAAGAGCACGTTGTCTTACTGATATTAGCCCACGCGAAAACGGGGAAGACAAGTGTGCACTCACCAAGCACATCTACGTGTTTAACCCCTGCATTCTCGCTAAATGCCACGGGATAACGATTAAACGAACTTCACACCAACCCATGGCATCTCACTTCTACTACGCAAATGGGCCTGTGGCTTCGAGTGTTTATGTGAAAAATTGCGCCCACCTCCCCGCGAGAGGAACCCTGTGTAGATGCGACGCATCGTGTGGTTTACTTGGTGTTTCCGCTGGATTGATTTTGAAATCGCGTGAAACGTGTCGGGAACGCGTATGAATATTATGTTTTATGATTATTATTATGTTTATTGGCCAATCTTGGTCAATCTCCCTAAGTGGTATGCTTGGGGCTTCGCTGTCGCAACGACCTTTACTCCATCATTGTTGCTGTAAGTGGGAACTTCTTTTCTTTTATTGAAAGTATTAATCATTGCCCGATCATGCGTTGTATCAGTAGCTTCTTGACGTAGTTTGAATGAGTCAAGGATATAAGGCGCGTTCGTAGCATTGATTCGGTCTCGGTTTTGTGGAGCAGGGCATTCCACTTTCGGTCACCGTAGAGGGCGGACGTGAAATGTCTAGCTCCCCCAGTGGAGCGGTGTTGGCGGGCCTTTCGGCCCGCGGTAACAGGTCTCTTGCCAGTGCAGAATCTGTCAACGAGGAATACCAAGTCATTCTGCCCCACCTTCCCAGCGGACCGACCACCCGGAACACTCTGTTTTTGCATGCTGACGTGAAAGCTAGGCCTTATCGGGTCGAAGAATTCCGCGAAATGTTGGTTGGTCTGGCATTGCTCCCCGAAGTTATCGCTTTAGGGGCGTAACAGACGAACCACTTGTGGGCGGTCACCTTCAAAGATGCGGAAGGACAGAAGAAGCTGCTCGCTTTGAAGGAAGTGATTGTTAAGAACCGCCGGTGCATCGTGATTGATCCGCAGAATCAAGAAGTACGTCAGAAACTTCACTGGGTTCTTCACAATGTTCCCGGCGACGAAGTGCGGAACGCCCTGGAGCCCTACGGAAGAATGATGGAGATCACCAGAGACCGGTGGTGTGTGCAGGGCTGCACGGCACAGGCCTCCACGACGCGCCTCGTGGCTCTCAGGCTCAAAGCCGGAATAACCATGGGCGACCTCCCGCACCAAGTGCGAGTTGCCGGCGACCAGGCGTTGGTGGTGGTGCCTGGAAGGGCGCCGCAATGCTTGTGGTGTCAGCAAAAGGGCCACGTGCGACGCCATTGCAGCGTTCCGAGGTGTGCGCTGTGTCCTCAGTTCGACCACGAAGAAGGTAACTGTGTTCGCACCTACGCGAAGGTGGCCGCACCGGCAAGTGGCGAAGATATTGCGGAACTCATGATGGACGAGACCGAAGCCGAGGAAACCGCCGGGGGAACGCGCGTCAAGGACAACAACCCGGGCGAGACAAAGGCAGCGTCATCAGACGCGGCGGTAGCCGCGTTGCCCCAAGAACCTCGTCCTCGGAACGCGACGCAGTCTCTTTCACCGGTTCTTTCCACCGACAGTGACAGTATGGAGGAAGACCAGGGAGCAGCTGACGAACCAACTGAGGTGACGCTCACCAACACCGATGGCGTCGGCGCCGACGACGGGAACGCGAGCACTGTGGTTGTGAAGCGTGCGCTCGACGACGTAATGAGCGACGGAAGCACCGCAGCAGGCGACAGCGTGGCCGCTGAGCCGCCCACAAAGGCGCCTGCTTTACGGCGGTCTTTGTTGCGGCCTGCTCCGAGCGTTCCTGCCGAAAGAAGTGTGAACGGAAATCGACGGACTTGACACCCTGTACCGCCGCCCGAACGGCGCGCTGCAATGCAATGGTAAGCGCCACGCTGTCGCCTTCTATTCACTAATCGACCACGAAGCTAATTAGAACATTGCGAATTGCCACTGTAAACGTGCGAGGGCTAAGCACAAAAAAGAAGCAAAACCAGCAATACCCCCTCGCTAATGAACTTGACCTTGACGTATTGGCGGTTCAAGAAACTAAGGTCGCTGGTGATGAGAGGACGGACAGTATGATGCACCGGTTTACGACGCACTATAACGCTGTTCTAAGCCACGCAGTCGGAGTGTCAGCGGGCTGTGTGTTGTTTGTGCTGCCAAAGTGTGGGTGTTCAGGTCAATGAGGTGGAGACTTGCCATTCAGGGAGGCTTGTGGTTTGCGATTTCTCGCTGTCTGGTTTAGAATGGGGGATTATATGCGTGTACGCTCCGAACACGGTAAACGAAAGAAAACTTTCTTTGAGGGCATGCGCCAGTACTGTGCCAGTGACAAGGTACTCATCGTGCTAGGGGATTTTAATTGCGGGCTAGCCGCCGGTGATAAAACAAGCACCACAGCCTACAGAGACGCAAGCACTTTAGCACTTGGGGATATAGTAAATGACTTTGCGTTAGAAGATGTTGCCGAGTGTCTTGAGGGTGGGCGAGCGGTCGGATTCACGTATTTTCAGGCGGCCAGTCATGCCAGACTAGACAGAGCGTACGTCACGCTCGATTTGGTGCCGTTGTGTCAGGATTATTGTGTGCGGCCGGTCACGTTTAGTGACCATTGTCTGGTCGCATTTTCGATAAAAGGTTCGAAGAAGCAAGACAAAAAATTTAATTGGGATCTGTGGAAGATGAGTTCTATATTATTAGAGGATGAAGTGTTCAGTAGCAACTTAATGATGCGTGTAGAAAAAAAATCGCGCCAATCCACGCCATGAATGTGGTTGGAAAGCAAAGGTGTAAACTGCACCCATAACGATTACCCATGCGACGTCACTTAAATTTACTCACGTCGCTCTACAAATAGTAAAACCAGAGAGAAGTGAAATGCACTTAACCACACAATTTTTTACTTCAAAGAGATATTCTTGGTAAGGTTAAATCAATGCATGAACGGTGTTTAGTTGAGTTTTATTGGTGTAGCACAAGAGTGGAAACTTTTTTTATAAAATTAAAGTAAGCTCTAACCCGGTGGTAGACGTTCTGACTTCTCCGTCTCGGCGCCGCGGACGGAGGCGACGAGATTTGCGTCAGAGAAGGAGAAGGCAGAAATACTCCTGTTCAGATTTCTGAACGGCCCAGAGTGCAGCCCTGGGGAGCGATTCCTTCTTCTGTGGGGCCCCATATGCAGTCCGCGCGGCCTGTGTTCTGTCCACCCGCTGAAGCTGGGTAGGTAGAGAGGGCATGAACGGTAGCATCTCCCATTGCTCTTGTTGGGTAGTTGACGGAAAGAGAGGAGGGTGCTGAGGGCTAAAGTCAGACACCCCGATTACGGGACGGGGTGTTCCTACTTCTGAGCAAATTTTACATTCAGCGTCGTAGCGATTCGGATACATTAAGTGAAGACGCGTAGGCTGTGGGAAGGAGCCCGGATTGTATGAGCCGTAGGGTAGTTTGTTGTTCTCTGAAAAGGTCAGGGTAAGCTGAAGGTACGGTCTCTCTCAGGAGGCGATAATTCTGGGTTATCTCTCTGAACGTGACAAATGGGTGACTGTGCTCGTGCAGCTCCACAGCATGGGAGGTAAAAGCGCAGGCTTTTTGAGTGGGCGTATTTGTTTCCCTCCATTGAAGCGTGAGGGGGTGTCCAGATGAGCGGAATGGAACCGTTTGGGGAGTGTTTTTTTAGCACGCGCAGTGCAGGTCAGGACACCCAACCCGACTGGTAATTCCAGAAGGCTTGCTGGGAATCGGTGACTACCCTCCGAACCCCTGGTTGAGTGAGAGCCAAGGTGATGGCTGCCTGTTCTGCTGCCGTCATTTCTTGGGTCCTTAGCGAGGTACACGCAAGGACGTCGGTTCTGGAGGTAGCCACGATGATGGCGTATTGCTGCCCTCGATGTTTGTAGACGTCTGCGTAGATAACTGCATCATCCCCACCGAGGGTGGTGTTTAGCGCTTGAGCCCGTGCTTTTCGGTGACCCTCGTCATGTGAGGGGTTCATATATCTAAGCAAAGGGAGAATCTTTAGTTTTAGTCGCCAAGAGTCTGGGAATACGTCAAGCGGAGTGACATTCTGGGCTGCGCAGCCAATCTGGTGAAGAATGCGTTTACCAACCGCAGTTCTGAGCCGGACCTACTGGGACCTACTGGACCTATCAGCTCTTCCACCGTGTTGTGGAGCCCCGTGCTAAGCAGCTTCTGTGTGGACGCACTCATGAGAAGACCAATGGCCTGCTCGACCGCCTTTTTAATCATTATATAAAGCATCTCTATGCCTTCCTTGTCGAGAAGAAGACCGGGGGTTGACGTAAGTGACTCTCGAGACGACAAAAGCTTCAATTTTTCGAAAGGCACCGGATTCCTTTAGGCCTCGCTTCTTGATGGCAACTCGCCTGGTCATGTGTATGATTTAATTACGCAGTTTTTGACGCGCTGCAAGGAGACGTCACTTTTGGTGTTAGCCTCGAGATGTAGGCCCAGGATCTTGATTCTGGGGCTTGGAGTGATGGCCTCGGAGTGATAAAGGAGTATTTGAATGTATTTCTTGGTTTGGCGTCAGGGCGGAAGACCAGGAGCTGGGATTTTTTACGTGAACACTGGAGGCCACAGGCTTTAGCACATTGGCGTACTAGAAGTGAGATGTCATGCATTGGTGTGAGCTTCCTTTAATTTTTGTAACTCTTAGCACATGAGCAAGGTGCGCACCGGGCCGCTAGAGGGGCGTGATTGGTCACGTGACGCTTTCACGTGGCATTCAGGGAGAACGCATGGGGTAAACCTGTAGATGTGCTTGGTGAGTACAACACCTGTCTTCCCCGCCTTCACGTGGGCTCGTAGCTAAATCGGTAAGACAACGGGCTCTCGCTTTGTTTGTCTATTAGTTCCAGGTTCGATTCCCGCCGGTGCCAGTAAATTCTTTTATTTGCTCGCTGGAGTTTTCTGGTGACACCAACGGTCGCGAAAGAACCCTTGGGGGGTAGAGGTAGAAAGCTTTGCTTTAAAAGGTTTGCTTTAAAACATAACGCTGACAACAAAATAAGGCCCGGTGTGAAATGGGAAACGTTCAAAGAGCGAACTAAAATCGACGCGGTAGAACGATCGGTAGCAATAAAAAGAGACGAGAGAAAGAAAGAAACTATTTTTTGCGAGAATCTAAAAAAATTAAGGCGGGAAGAGTGGCAAATGCTAGGCGAGTTCACGGCCGAGATTCGAACAGTGAAACGGAAGCTAGATATTGCCGCGAACCATGCATTGGGTTTGTTTGTGTTTTGATTTTACCACCCGGCTGCGCCGGTCTGTGTTATCTCTGTGCCAAGGGAAGCGCGTGTTGCATTCTTTCTTTGCCGCATGAGTTATCTGTTCTGATAGGGAGATCATTCCGATCTAACGAACAGCCTGGAAAAGTCTTCTTGGATCTACAATGTTCCCGATGCGAATCGACGGTTCGAGAACCACGCGCGCCGAAAGATAAAAAGCCTGCAGAGCCGACGCCGGGGTATTCGATTCTGCTACGCTCGCCGACGCAAGTCACTTTGTTGACCGCTGCTTCGCCGCCTCTGTATTCTTTTGAGTTGTTAGGGGAGCACAAGTTCGCTCCAAATATACTTGTTTCTCCTTCAAGACAACTGCGTCGTCCTTGGCTTCGTGACATCTGGTGGAGGTGCTGGGTACTGTTGCGACACTGATTCCCCGAAAACCTGCCTTTGACCCTCCCTCATCGACTTGCCACGAACCGGCGTATTTACAGTGGCGAACTTTGCGCCTACTTGAACTATGCGCCTTTCAGCGACCTCGTGGCTTCTCAAAGCGCTAACCGGCCAGCGGGGGTGCTAACAAAAGCAATGCTGGGCGCCCTGCACAACAAGCCTCGGCGGCGTGCCCGCGCCTCATTGTCTTGCCCTTTTGTGGCGTGTTGTGTTCAATAGGCTACTCGAAGAATATTACCACCGAGGGATGCAAGGCGCATTCGTGGTAGTGCAACATCGCCAGGACAAAGGGGGCTCTGACCACGGCGGATTGCCACGGCGGGAGCAACATGGCGCTCACCTGCCCAGGAGAGGAGGGATCTCTCGTGCGTGTGCGCGTGTGTGTTTTGCGTGGTGGCGCTGATATCAGTGCCATGTTCCGTGATTGGTGCCTCCTGACGTCAGCCGGAGAAAAAGGGTGAAGGGGAAGGGACCCAACGTGCCTATTTAATCTCTCGCGCGCAGGAGCGCACTGCCCGCTCTCATACCAAGATGTAAATACTTGTATATAAAGTTTTCTTCTTCGTCAACTTGCCCATCATGACTGCCCCGGCACTTCACCCACCTCGGCCCACATCGACCACGCTACCATGGTTCGCAACAGTGGAGTCAGCGGTGAAATTCCCAACAGTGGAACCAGCCTCTGGCTTCCCAATAGTGGTGGCAGCGGTGGGATTCCCAACAGAGGACTCAGCCCCTGGCTTCCCAACAGTGGATGGCAGCTCGGCGGGATCGGCCAGCGTCAGCACCTTGGTGGGGTGAGTGCCTGAAGTTTTACCTCTCGTTTTGCCAGACCTTGCTAGCGCAGCGTCGTGCGTTCTAGGTTTGGACTTTGCTTTCTATTTTGTTGTAGCGAGTAGGCGAGGGTAAACATTCGGGGTGCAGTATCACGATGGACAAGTTCAGAGTGCGGGACCTCCTCGAAATTTGCGAGGAGTTGGGTATTTCTGTTGGCCCCACAAAACGAAAAAGACGAAAACAACAGATCCTCAAGCTACTGGAGGCAGAGGAAGTGAGCGTCGAGGAAGCCGACGAGGCTCATGAGGATATTCTAGAAAGAATAGAACGGGCATTAGCCGAAAAGCTAAGGGAGCTAGAGCGCAAGCAAAGTAAGCACGAGCACTACCTGAGGATGGAGAGTCTGTGCGTGTGGCGCGGAGCAGCCACTGAACGAGAACAGCGTATTCAGTGTGAACGCGAATTGGCAGTTCTTAATGCAGAAATAGAGCAGCTGACAGACACGATCAACAGGAAGGCAGTGCTTGCTAGATCCGGTGACGGGGTCTTTAACAAGGACAGTGTGAGTTTGGTGACGGAACCTTCGCATGAAAGCGTGCGATATGCAGTTTTCGTTCCACTTCCAGACAGACCCGCTGAACTAGTTGAAGAAGGCAGCCAGCCGTGTTCTAGCGAGTCCGTTTGCAGCCCCTTGATGAGCTCTAAGGCGTGGTTACTCTCCGAGTTTACGGAGTTTGCGCTATTCGAGGAGCTGCCCATGCAACAGGCAGTAGGCGCAGTAACTAAACCCGTAGCCGCTCAGGAGAGTGGTGAGCCGACCGTCTCGGCAGGTCGCGAAGCGCGAGCTGAACCGGTAGCCGCGCAGGGTAGTAGCGAGCTGATTGGGTCAGCAGATCGCGATTCCCCAGCTGTATGCGTCGCCGCTCGAGATAGAAGTGGTATGATCGCGTTGGGAGATCGTGAAGAGCGACTTGAGCCCGTGGTTCCTCAGACTAGACGCGAGCCGATTGGGTCGGCAGGTCGCGATGCCCCAGCTGTATGCGTTCCCACTCGAGATAGAAGTGGTCTGATCGCGTTGGGAGATCGTGAAGAGCTGCTTGAGCCCGTGGTTCCTCAGACTAGTAGCGAGCCGATTGGTTCCGCAGATCGCGATGTCCCAGCTGTATGCGATGCCGCTCGAGATAGAAGTGGTCTGATCGCGTTGGGAGATCGCGAAGAGCTGCTGCTTGAGCCCGTGGTTCCTCAGACTAGTAGCGTGCCGATTGGTTCGGCAGATCGCGATGCCCCAGCTGTATGCGTTCCCGCTCGAGATAGAAGCGGTCTGATCGCGTTGGGAGATCGTAAAGAGCGGCTTGAGCCCGTAGTCGCTCAGACTAGTAGCGAACTGATTGGGTCGGCAGATCGCGATGCCCCAGCTGTATGCGTTCCCGCTCGAGATAGAAGCGGTCTGATCGCGTTGGGAGATCGTGAAGAGCGGCTTGAGCCCGTAGTCGCTCAGACTAGAAGCGAGTCGGCCGCGTCGGCAGATCGCGAAGCGCGCGCTAACTGCGTAGCCGCGCCAGAAAGTAGCGAGTCGGCCGCGTCGGCAGATCGCGAAGCGCGAGCTAACTTTGTAGCCGCGCAGAGAAGTAGCGAGTCGGCCGCGTCGACAGATCGCGAAGCGCGCGCTAACTGCGTAGCCGCGCCAGAAAGTAGCGAGTCGGCCGCGTCGACAGATCGCGAAGCGCGCGCTAACTGCGCAGCCGCGCCAGAAAGTAGCGAGTCGGCCGCGTCGGCAGATCGCGAAGCGCGACCTAAGTCCGTAGGCGCGCAGAGAAGTAACGAGTCCACTGCGTCGGCGGATCGCCGAGCGCGAGCCGAACCAGTAGCCGCGCAGGTGGGCCCAGGCAGCCAGAACATGCCACACACGTTTGACTGCAAGTCGCCTGGGATCGGGGCATTGCCGCTCGAATGCGCCGCGATACCCAAAAGAAGAAAAAGCAGGCGGCCGAGAAACAGTCAGCGTAAAAAGGCAAAGAAAGTAGGCGAGCCTTTTCACTTTGCAGCGTTCAAGGCTAAGATGGCCAGAAGCAGCCGAGCTAAGCGGAAACTCAGACGTCCGAGGGAAACAAAGAGGCCGCTCCCTAGCCGTGACAAAGGCCGAGGGGCACTATGCCAGAAAGGGCAGAAGGGGGTGACTGGGTTCCGCGGGAATTCTCGGAGAGCTGGGGGGAGGACGTTTCGGGGAGAGTGCGTCCCCCGCCGACGTGTTCGTCATGGTCGGGCGTCCCATTCTTCTCTGGGTTCCCTTCACTTCCGTACTCTCCGCACGCGTTGCGCCTATTTTCCCCCTCAGTGTCAAAGACCTCCCCCGTACACTGTGAGGTGTACTTTGCAAAAGATGAGCACAGGCGGTCGGCCTAAGTGGCAGCACCGTTTCGGCAGGCCACACCCGGAAATGTTTGTTTTGACGAGGGCCTAGGATGTTTTCAAGGATTCAGACGAATCCGCGTGCGCGTGCATAAACTGCGTACTTTACTGATTCTGTATTGCCAGTCAAGTGTTTATTGTTTTCGTAAGACAGAGGAAGTTAAGCGTCTGTTTTTTTTGGTTGGCAGTGTGTCAATCGTCGTACTTTAACGCTGCGTAGTTAGACTTTTGCTTGGCGTTGTAGAAGTTATTGTTAGTGATCGAACTCACCGGGAAGTAAGCGTGACTTTTGTGTCGATCCTTGGAGAAGTGGTTAGTGTTTGCGATTGAACGCCACGTAAGGTAGGCGGAATCTGCGTGTCAGTGTTCATTTCGTCTCACCCTGATGGAGTGTACGAAATTTTTGTATGTAAATACCGGAAGTAGTTGCGTTTAGTACTACGTCTTTATGGTCAGTTCGTATACTGAGGCATTTGTATGTGCCAGTTTGGTTCTCTTGCGTGATGGTGAGCCCAGCGCAATTTTATGGTTCAGTATAAAGAAGGAAGCTACAGATTATTGTTGATTGACGTAGCCGAGCTCTGTGAGCTAGCTATCTGTAGGTTATCTTTCAGATAAGTGTTCATGTACCTGTGGGTTTTCATGTTATTACAAGTTTCATTTTCGTGAGTGTAGCGAAATGTTATGTTCTTCAAAGAGTCCTGTAAAGTCATACTTTGTTTTGCTGTACCGTCGTATCGGTCTCGTAGTTTTGACTTTTGTGCTGTAGACTGTTGCGAAAGGCATGCGTTGCCTCGGTTGCCTCGAAGTACGGAAGTTGTAGCTGAGTAGTTTTGACAAATGGTCATGGGCAAAAAGAGGAATGCCTTTAGAGCTCCTGTTGGCGTCATCGCTCGTTTGCGTCATCTGCCTCATAAAGCTCCTATAGCCCATTCATGATTCTTTGGTACTGTTGTAGTTGTTGTTTTAACAACATCCAAAATTGAGGTCCGATTCTGAGCTTGTGCCACGAGATGAGCACTTCGAATGGTTTCAAGGGGTGTAATATTTTAGCAGACAGGTTGGTTTTGTTTTGTTATCATGGTCTGGCATTTCGAGTGGTGTTCAGAGGGCGCTTTCCGCATCGAGTGTGGTTCGACAATGGTTGTCCTGCCGAGTTAGTCATTTCTGCAGGAGCCTTGTGTTCGTGCCTTCTGTGGGTTCACGGAGGAGACCAGAAGAAAGCAGAAGTTCGGAGAACTGCGCCTCAAGCCCGGGATGGACCTGCTGACCAACCGCATCATTCCAGCCGAGCCGCGATCAGCCGCTCGTCATCCTGATGCATTGTCTGGCGGCGGGGGTGCTGTTGCGACACTGATTCCCCGAAAACCTGCCTTTGACCCTCCCTCATCGACTTGCCACGAACCGGCGTATTTACAGTGGCGAACTTTGCGCCTACTTGAACTATGCGCCTTTCAGCGACCTCGTGGCTTCTCAAAGCGCTAACCGGCCAGCGGGGGTGCTAACAAAAGCAATGCTGGGCGCCCTGCACAACAAGCCTCGGCGGCGTGCCCGCGCCTCATTGTCTTGCCCTTTTGTGGCGTGTTGTGTTCAATAGGCTACTCGAAGAATATTACCACCGAGGGATGCAAGGCGCATTCGTGGTAGTGCAACATCGCCAGGACAAAGGGGGCTCTGACCACGGCGGATTGCCACGGCGGGAGCAACCTGGCGCTCACCTGCCCAGGAGAGGAGGGATCTCTCGTGCGTGTGCGCGTGTGTGTTTTGCGTGGTGGCGCTGATATCAGTGCCATGTTCCGTGATTGGTGCCTCCTGACGTCAGCCGGAGAAAAAGGGTGAAGGGGAAGGGACCCAACGTGCCTATTTAATCTCTCGCGCGCAGGAGCGCACTGCCCGCTCTCATACCAAGATGTAAATACTTGTATATAAAGTTTTCTTCTTCGTCAACTTGCCCATCATGACTGCCCCGGCACTTCACCCACCTCGGCCCACATCGACCACGCTACCATGGTTCGCAACAGTGGAGTCAGCGGTGAAATTCCCAACAGTGGAACCAGCCCCTGGCTTCCCTACAGTGGTGGCAGCGGTGGGATTCCCAACAGTGGAACCAGCCCCTGGCTTCCCTACAGTACGCACCCTTCATGCCCACTACAACCTCGGGAAGCCGCCAAGCCAGTCCAACAAGAGCCAGCCTCCGCCTGCAAGATTTACCACCCGAGTTCGGTTTGATGCCAGAAGGGCCCAAGAAAACGAACGCTGCAACCAACACCATGGTGCAAAAAACACCGTCGCCAATCGTCCTGCAGCAGCCCCGGGAACCGCCATCGTTCCGGGGAGCCCCCGCTGAAGACCCCGAAGAATGGTTGGAGAAGCTGGAGCGCGTCCGCATCTTCAACAGGTGGGACGACGAAGAAACTTTCCGGCATGTCTTCTTTTACTTAGAAGATGCTGCTCGAACTTGGTTCGCGAACCATGAGAGTTCTTTGACCGACTGGACTCACTTCAAAAGGGAGTTCCTTAAGACATTCACTACCGTTGTGAGGAAAGAGCGAGCTGCGCTTTTGCTTGAAACTCGGACACAACACCCCAACGAAGGGGTCGTGATCTTCGTTGAGGAGATGAAGCGACTATTTCGCCGCGCGGACCCCGAAATGACGCAAGAAAAGAAGTTACGCTTCTTGATGCGCGGTGTGAAGGAGGAACTGCTTGCTGGACTTGTCCGAAATCCGCCAAAGACCGTCGCCGAATTCGTGACAGAATCCAGCACCATCGAGAAAGCACTCGAAATGCGTGCTAAACAGTACGACCGGAACTATGTTGGCATGGCCAATGCGAATTGCGTCTACAACGTGCGCATTCCGGAAGATAGCCTACGGGATACTATCCGGGAAATAGTGAGGGAGGAGCTGCGGAAACTGCTCCCGACGCCGCCGCAACCACAAGTCGCTTCTCTTACCGACGTCATTAGAGAAGAAGTGCAGCAAGCGCTGGGAACTTCAACGACGCCAGTAGCACCTCGCGAGGCGCAAGCCATGACCTACGCGGCTGCTGTACATCGCCCTCGCCCACCTGCACCCTATCGTCACGAGGCTCCGTACCGTCGTCCCCTCTCGCCGGCCCGACCACCTGCGGCGCAACCCCCTGCCCCAAGGAAGACCGACGTGTGGCGAACGTCCGACAATCGTCCACTGTGCTACCACTGCGGAGAGGCCGACCACGTCTACCGTCGCTGCCCCTACAGGAGGCTCGGTTTGCGAGGGTTCTCTGTCGACGCACCCCGCCCCCGAACTGGCCAGCGCCCATCAGAGATCGAAGAGTACCTGTCCAACACCAGCCGTCGACCAGCCCGTTTCAACCGTTCGCCGTCACCCTACCCATACCAGTCGCCGAACCGCCGTAGCAATGCTGAGTTCTCACATGGAAGGTTCCCCAGCCCACGCGGGGGAAACTAAAGGAAGCAACTTCTGGAGGTGAAGTTGCTCTACGGCGAAAAACTGGAAACCCTCCAACGACGCGAGGACGCGCCGAAGACACCGATTCACGACATGCCCTCATCCCGACGACCCGACCTAACCCTGACGAGACTCCCGAACACGACGACAGCTACACAGCGCGACGCGTACCCGACATGGCCGAGGCTGCCGCTGAGAAGACAACAACGACGCAAAGTGCCCGACCGTCAACACGCACAAGCCCAGACGCGACGCCCCAACGCACCCGGAACTCGAGGAAGGCGGCGTCCGACGTCCAGTTGTCCATCGATGGCTTTGACGTAGTCGCCCTCATCGACACGGGAGCCGACTACTCGGTAATGAGCGGGTCATTCGCGTCTAAGCTGAAGAAAGTTACGACAAGATGGGACGGTCCACATATACGCACAGCAGGAGGCCACCTTGTGACGCCAAGTGGAACGTGCACATCGCGCGTCACCATAGACGGCACGACGTACCCAGCGGCGTTCGTCATTTTACCTAACTGCTCCTGCGATGTAATTCTCGGAATGGATTTTTTGACGGACAACGGCGCAATAATCGATCTGCAGACGAAGTCGATAACTTTTTCCTCCGATCACTCCATGACGCCGCAATCGAACCCCGATCACCGTGCTGCTGTCAGGATCGCCGACGATCACGTCACCCTGCCACCCCGCGCAAGCTTGATGATCGCCGTCTACTGTGAGTATGCTGCTCCTGACATCGACGCCATCGTAGAGGGTGACCAAAGGTTGCTTCTCAACCGCGGTGTCTCCGTCGCAAGAGGCATTGCGCGCTTTAAGCAATGCAAATCCCATGTTTTGGTCACCAATTTCACCGAGGAGTACCAGCATCTAAACAAGGGCGCTGCAATTGCGTTCCTCGAAGCAACGCAACAAGCAAGTCAAGTGATCGCGGTCGCTAACTTTGAATGCGCACGCGCAGGTGCTTCCAAGCCGCCGCAACCTTTCGACGTGAACCCCGCGCTGCCGCAAGAAAACCGGGACAGATTACAGATTTGCTCCATCGCTACAGCGAGTGTTTTTCGGCAAACTCAAAATTACGTCAGACACCCCTACCGAAGCACCGAATTATAAGCGAAGATGGAGCCCGACCTACCCGACAGTCACCGTACCGCGTCTCTTCACACGAGCGGGAAGCCATCCGGACTCAAGTCGACGACATGCTCAGCGACGACATAATACAGCCATTGAAAAGTCCGTGGGCTGCGCCCGTCGTACTCGTGAAGAAAAAAGACGGCACATTAAGGTTCTGTGTTGACTACCGGCGACTGAACAAAATCACCAAAAATGACGTGTGCCCCCTTCCACAAATCGACGACGCCCTCGACCACCTCTGCCATACGAAGTACTTCTCATCGATGGATTTGAAGACCGGCTACTGGCAAATTGGAGTGGACGAGAGAGACTGAGAGAAGACTGCATTTATAACCCCGGATGGCCTATACGAGTTCAAGGTGATGTCTTTCGGGCTGTGCACGGCGTCAGCAACGTTTCAACGAGTCATGGACACGATGCTAGCTGGCCTGAAGTGGCACACCTGCCTCGTATACCTCGACGACGTTGTCGTATTCGCCCGGACTTTCAACGAACACCTCGCAAGGTTGGAGTCTGTACTCGAGGCCATTCGTACGTCGGGGTTGACGCTGAAGCCTGAAAAGTGCCGTTTCGCGTACGAGGAACTCAAGTTCTTGGGCCACGTCGTCAACGCCGCGGGAGTCCTACCTGACCCAGCAAAAACTTCAGGCGTTGCGAACTTCCCAAGGCCGAAAGACAAGAAGGGCGTGCGAAGATTTCTCGGACAGTGCGCATACTACCGGCTCTTCGTCGCAAACTTCGCACACACTGCAGAGCCGCTCACGCGCTTGACGAAAGATAGCACTCCTTTCAGCTGGACAACGACCAAGAAAAAGCATTCAGCGAGCTGCAAAAACGCCTGCAAAGCCCGCCCGTGCTCGCTCATTTCGACGAAAACGCCGAAACGGAAATACACACGGACGCCAGTGATATAGGCTTGGGTGCCGTCCTCGCCCAAAAACAAAGCGGGTGCGAAACGGTAATCGCCTATGCCAGCCGTGGTCTGTCGAAGGAGGAGAAAAACTACTCTGCCTCTGAGAAAGAGTGCCTGGCAATTATATGGGCGATTTCAAAATTTCGCCCATATGTGTATGTGTATGGAAGACCATTCAAGGTTGTGACAGACCACCACGCGCTGTGTTGGCTCGCCAATTTGAAGGACCTTTCTGGCCGTCTTGGACGGTGGAGCTTGCGCCTGTAGGAGTTCGACGTTACAGTCGTTTATAAATCCGGCAGGAAACACTCCGACGCCGACTGCCTGTCCCGCGCCCTCGTCGACCCACCAGCACAAGACTCTGATGAAGACAGCCCGTTCTTCGGAATCGTAACGGAGACCGACCTAGCCGACCAGCAACGTGCCAACCCTGACTTACGCATCATAATCGACTACCTCGAGGGACGCAACGTCGCCGTACCTAGGTCCTTCAAACGCAGCTTACCAGCATTCAGCCTGAGAAACTCCGTCCTTGTAAAGAAGCATTTCAGCCCCGGAACGAGAACGAATTACCTTCTTGTCATCCCCGCAGACCTTCGTGACGAAATTTTGGAAGCGTGCCACGACGACCCGTCTTCCGGACATCTCGGCACAGCCCGCACAATTGGAAAAATCAAGGCGAAGTACTACTGGCCCCGCCTTACATCCGACGTCACCCACTACGTCCGGAGCTGGCGTGACTGCCAGCGACGAAAAACGCCACCGACGAGACCTGCCGGACTTCTGCAGCCGATCGCTGTCCCATCGAGGCCTTTTCAACAGATTAGAATGGACCTTCTCGGGCCGTTCCTTACGTCACGATCCGAGAACAAGTGGATTGTCGTAGAGACAGACTACATGACGCGCTACGCAGAGACCACCGCTCTTCCGAGGGGTACTGCACAAGAAGTCGCCAAGTTCTTATTAACCAAGTTGTGCTGCGACATGGAGCCCCTGAAGTCCTAATCACGGACCGCGGAACGGCCTTTACTGCGGAGCTCATGCAAGGAATCTTACGCTACAGCAACACGGATCACCGAAAAACGACGGCGTACCACCCACAAACGAACGGACTAACGGAACGTTTGAACAAGACGATTGCGGATATGCTGTCCATGTACGTCGACGTTGAACATGAGACTTGGGACGAAGTGCTCCCGTATGTCACGTTTGCGTACAACACGGCTATCCAAGAAACCACGCAGATGACACCGTTCGAGCTCGTCTACGGAAGACGGCCGACTACAATGCTTGACGCCATGCTGCCGCACGTAGAAGACGACGACCTGAACGCCGACGTCCAAGGATGCCTTCAGCGTGCGGAGGAGGCCCTCCAGCTCGCCCGAGTTCGTCTAAGAGACCAGCAGCTGGTGAATGCCGGCCGCTACAACCTCCGACGCCGAGCCGCCGAGTACCACCCAGGGAATCGTGTGTGGGTTTGGACTCCCATCCGACGACGCGGACTGAGTGAAAAACTTCTGCGACGGTATTTCGGACCCTACAAGATTCTACGACGTGTTGGCCAACTCACCTACGAAGTGATCCCGGATAGTGACTCCGGCACATCACGACGACACACGCGGCCCGAAGTCGTCCACGTGGTTCGCTTAAAACGTTTCTACGGATGATGACGAACTTTAATTTTTATTTGTTCGGACTGTCGCCTATGTTAGCATCGGGTCGATGCACTCTTAGAGGGGGGAAATGCCGCGAACCATGCATTGGGTTTGTTTGTTTGTGTTTTGCTTTTACCGCCCGGCTGCGCCGGTCTGTGTTATCTCTGTGCCAAGGGAAGCGCGTGTTGCATTCTTTCTTTCTTTGCCGCATGAGTTATCTGTTCTGATAGGGAGAACATTCCGATCTAACGTTAACAGCCGCCTGGAATAATCTTCTTGGATCTACAATGTTCTCGATGCGAATCGACGGTTCGAGAACCACGCGCGCCGAAAGATAAAAAGCATGCGGAGCAGACGCCGGGGCATTCGATTCTGCGACGCTCGCCGACGCAAGTCACTTTGTTGACCGCTGCTTCACCGCCTCAGTATTCTTTTGAGTTGTTAGGGGAGCACAAGTTCGCTCTAAACAACCTTGTTTCTCCTTCAAGACAACTGCGTCGTCCTTGGCTTCGTGACAATATATTCGAGACTGAGCGCTATCGCGGAGCGATGGTACGGGCAAGGGCCGAAAGAATTATCGCCGATGAAACGCCGACAAAGAGAGCGCTTGGCACCGAAAAGTGGCATGCGCGTCGAAATCGCATTGCTGAAGTTGAATGGGAAGGTGTTGTTACAAGTGATAAATACGAAATAGAAAACTGCTTTCTCCAACACTACAAAAAATTGTTCGCATACAGCCCAGTTGATGTTGAGCGCTTCAAACATGATTACCTTCATTTTTTGCCCAGACTTAGGGATGAAACAAAAGAACTGTTAGAAATCCCAATTTCAATAGAGGAGGTTACGAATGCAAATAAAGATCTGAACCCTGGAAAGTCACCTGGGCCTGACGGCCTCAGTGCAGCCTTTTACAATGCCTTAAGAAATGAATTAGCGCAAATTTTGACAGATGTGTACAATGAGGCTTACGATATTAATGTTGTACCAACGTCTTTTACCGCTTCACACACAGTTCTTATTCCTAAAACCGAGGACCCCGCAATGCTGCGTCAGTCCACATCATATAGGCCAATCAGTTTAACCAATGTTGACTATAAAATATTCATGAAGATACTAGCTAAAAGGCTCCAAACAGTAATGACAGAACTTGTGGGACCACACCAAACGTGTGGTATTGGGGGACGCACAATCTCCACGAATATCCACACAGCCCGTTGTGTGTTGGACGATGCAACAGGAACCAACGTAGCGATGCTTCAACTAGACTTAGAAAAAGCATTCGACAGAGTTGCCCGTGAAATATTGCTGTGCATTTTAGACTATGTGAATGTTGGCTCTGTTATTCGGGAAGGTGTGGCCATGACTTACGGGTGTTGCAAGACGCGGGTAATAGTAAATAAGGTTGTGGGAGAAAGCATAGAAGCACAGCGCTTTGTACGCCAGGGATGCCCACTAGCCCGTTACTTTTTTGTCTGTACATTGAATCACTTTGTTTAAGCATTATACGCAATGACAGCGTACACGGATTTCGGCAGCATGGGGCAGAAGTTAAACTCTTAGCCTATGCGGACGATATTGCTGTTTTTTGTTCAGATGTCGAAAGCATCAATGCGGTAGTGGAAATCGTCAAACGATCCTGTGAGGAGAATGGGAGTGCCGTAAACTGGAAAAAATTGCTTGGGGTTTTGGCATGGAAACTGGCCATCAACCCCTAGCATCTTCGCTAGCATGAATTGGGTCAGCACACCGGCAAAGTACTTAGGTGTGCCTTTGGAGTTTTATAAAGACAGCGATCCGTATTGGAGGAAGGAAGCCGAAGTAATGAAAGAAAGGGCAGAAAAGTGGAAAGGGTGGAGTTTATCAATATTTTCAAGAACGACTGTGTGCAACTTATTTTTTGTAAGCAGACTGTGGTATGTCCTTCAGGTTCTTCACTGTTCCCGAGCAAATGCTCAAAGACTGCATCGTATATTCGCTGTGTTTATATGGGAGTCAAACTGGGAACGGACAAGCCAGACAAACCTGTTTCGTAGGGTCAGGGACGGATGTTTGGGACTAGTACACTTGTTTGTACGTCAAATTGTAAATCGTTTCTTGTTTCTCCGCGATGTTAAGGATCCAACGTTAAGAACTATCTGTCAATTGCGCTTGGGTAGAGCATTACCGGATATTATAGTCACGTCCAATGTTATACCTGGCGGCCTACATGGTTTCATGAGAGAAGTTGTACTGTCATGCCGTTTCTTGGCTGTTCGATTTTCTTGGGAATACTTGTGTCAAGTAAATAGGAAAAAGTTGTATAAATATGTGTGTGACGTAGTCCTTCCTGAACCAATGTACCGGTTGATTAATAGAGTAGGTTGGGGTAAAGATGTGCTTAAAAGAGTTAAGCGTATGCAGGTACCCCCTAGCGTAAAGATTTTTTTCTTCAAACTGCATACTGGAACCCTCTCTGTTAAGACGTGGATGGCAGAAAAAGACGTTCGTTCCATGGGGAATTGACGGTATAATATGCAAAAAATCTGAAACTATTGACCATGTATTCATCGATTGTTGGGATGCTGTGTTCCTGTGGGGTGTGCTCTAACGAACTCTGAAAAGGGATCTGACTGTGGATGCCCATGGCATACGGTACTTGCCTGTTGAAAGCGAGGATGGTATGCCTTACGACCTGATCATGCTTGTTGGATTGAGCTCTATTTGGAAAGCAAGAACGGCCGCAAGGTACTCTGCCATCGATGCGCGAAGCGCGAGAGAGTATTTTAGAGAGGCAATGAGTGAATACGTGGAAAATTAAAAATATGTGTCGAATCCGCCCGAATGTCTTGCAGACATGAAATCGTTGATACACCTAAGGGGCTTTTAAACACATGACGTCAACCAAAGTCAGGTTGACGGCTGTCTGTGAATGAATGTCTGTGTTCTGTATGAGCCAAAGCAGGCAATAAAGAAAAAAAAGGTTTTGTGGCGCAGTGGGAAGAGCACCATGTACCTCGCGTTCCGCCCACAGGGTCCTGGGATCGAAACCGGGCGCCGCTAACTATTATTTTTTTATAGTGTAGGGGGAGGGGTGTGGACGGACAACGCCGTATGGAGGGACAAGGCGAGTGATTGAGATGCAGTCGCATCTAAAATCTTAGCGCCTTGTCGTCCGCCCTCCCGCAAGACGATACCTCAACAAACCCATTCAAATACTTCTTGATGGCCAGGCCATCACTCTAAGCCACAGCATCAAAATCCTCGGCCTACACTTTCAGGCCAAAACCAAGAGGGACGCATCCTTGCAGCGCCTCAAACACAGCATCAATAAATCATACACATGACCAGGCGAGTTGCCACCCTGAAGCGAGGCCTCAAGGAATCCGATACCTTTCGATTAGTCCAAGCTTTTGTCCTCTCAACAATCACTCACGCCAACCCCTTGGCTTCTTCTCGGCAAGGAGGACATAAAGATGCTTTATATAGTGATTATAAAGGCCGATGAGCAAGCCATTGGTCTTCCCATGAGAGCGTACACAAAGAGGCTGCTTAGCACGGGGCTCCACAACACGGTGGAAGAGCTGATAGAGGGCCACCTTTCTGTTCAGAAGCTCCGAATGAGCAGAACTGCGCCGTGTGGCCACATCTTTCACCAGACTGTCTGGGCAGCACAGAGTGTCACTCCGTTTGATGTACTCCTGGACTTTTGGCGACAAGAAATAAAGATGCTTCCTTTGCTTAGAAATATAAACCCCTCAGACGACGAGGGTGTCTGGCAAGCACGGGCTCAAGCGCTCAACACCACCCTCGGTGGCAATCATGCAGTTATCTACACAAACGCCTCCCAACTTCGAGGGCAGCAGTACGTTGTCATCGTGGCTACCTCCAGAACCAACGTCCTTGCTTGTGCCTCACTCAAGAACGACGACATGATGGCAGCAGAAGACACAGCCATCGCCTTGCCTCTCAGTCAACCAAGGATTCGTTAGGTATTCACCAATTCCTAACAAGCCTACCGGAATTACCTATCGGGTTTTGTGTCCCGACCTGAACTGCGTGTGCTAAAAACCACTGCCCAAATGATTCCATTCAGCTCATCTGGACAGCCGGTCACGCTTCCATGGAGGGCAACGAATACAATCACAATGCCTGCACTTTTACCCCCCGTGCTATGGAGCTGCACGAGGACATAAACCCGCTTGTCTCGTTCAGGGACATAACCCAACATTATTGCCTTCTGAGGCAGACCCTACCTTCGCCTTACCCTGACCTTTCCATAGGACAACAAACTACCCTACGGCTCATTCAATCCGGGCTCCTTCCCACAGCCTACGTGTCTTTACTTAATGCACCCGAATCGCTACGACTACGAATGTAAATTTTGCTAGGAAGTAGGAACACTCTGTCACATAATTGGGGTGTGCGACTTTAGCTCTGAGCACTCTCATCTCTTTCCGTCGACTACCGAACAAGACGATGGGAGATGCTGCTACCCAGCCCCTCTCTGCCTACCCTGCGTCAGCAGGTGGACGGAGCACAGGCGGCGCGGGCTGAATATGGGCTACAGTGAAGAAGGAATCACTCCCCTGGGCCAAACTCTGGGCCGTTCTAAAATCTGAATAGCAGTTGTTATGGAGCGGGACGCAGACGCGAGGCCATGACTGAGCCGGACCAAGGTTTATTACCATCCTTCTCCTCTAGCCCCTGATCGCGATGATAGTACGCGGTCGTCCTCCTCGTCTTCCATGATTCCGCAACATACTCCCACCCCCGACGGTGACACTAGTGGGTATGTTCAGCACAGGTTAGTATACGTTCTGCCATAGATGGGTGGTCCAGTGTCATTCCTTTGAAGACGACAGGTGGCAGTTTGCGCCTGCTTTACCCTCCACCGATGCTTCGAGGCTTGATGCCTTCTTCTTACGACCTTCTTGGCTACGACGAGGCACGCTGTTTTGCTCGAACCGAAGTGCCTGATGCAGGAGGCTAGTTCAGCATGGGTAAATTGTATTCTGGATGCAGCCTCAATCTTCTGATCAGTGGTCCCTTTCCCCCTTTGTGTTCGCTTTCGATGTTCCATTATGACTCCTGGCTGAGTTTTTCGCACTTGTGTCCGTATAGTCATCATTGCCCTGGATTTCCTTGCTTCTGGTAGTCGAACAAGCGCTTCAGTTTCACATGCCTGAATCTGCGTGTTCCGAGAGTTGCTGCCGAGCCTTCTGTTTGGTAGATGTGGTGCACGAGTGAATTACTTCCTGTCGTGACACGAAGAACCACTTCCATCTGCTGACTTAATCTTCCTGTTGTCTATGTGCGATGGCTTCCTGTGCTTGCCCACGGGCGCATCCGAGTCCGAGATGGTATTTTCATCGCTTCGGCGGAATGCCACAGCCCCAGCTGATCGGTCGAACTCGGTCTTGCTGGTACATCCCGCGGCCTGGTTTACCGACGATGTTGGAAATGTAGGGTTGCTGTGCTGGTTCATCCTCTCTTCCACAGACGACGACGAAGCCATGGTTTCGAAGGCAGCCCTTGTTGTGAAGGGGAGGACTGCGCTGGCCGCGTATTTTTTCTGGGAGGTGCCTCCTCTGAGAGGATCTTGCTTCGGTTGAGGTGGCGACAAAGTCTTCGTCGCGGTGAACGACGTCCTCAACGTGGCCTGAGAGATTCGTTTCTTTAACGAAACCTTCGTGCGACTTATCGCGTATGAAAACTCTTCGCCTTCTTCTAAGTCTGCCACGAAACTGTCAAAGTCGAGAAGGCTCTGGCTATAACCGTCCAGCTTTCCAAGTTCGTCTTGTTTTTGTTCTGCCATACGGTGCAACTCGATGAGCATACTTATATTCGATGGTGACGATTCCAAGACCCGAATAGTGGTGTTGGCTAGTTTCGTTATGTCCGCCCGGAGGATGACCCGCGAACTGATAAGTTGGTCCAGGACCTGCCTGTCATCCAAACCAGAGAGCGTAGCGAAGCAAGGGTCGGGACTGTCCGATGGGTGGGGTTCATCTCCGGGTTCTAGGTGGCGGTTCTGTGTCCAGCACGCAGCCATGGCAGGCATCGTTCCAGGGTGAGGCCTCCGAAATGAGACGATCCGACGTACCTGAGGCCACGCACTACATTGAAGGTGCTGCGCCGTGAAGCCGCTGTTCCGTCGTTCCCGGGTTTCACGGCACCAGAAATGTTATGGAACGGGACGCGGACGCGAGGCCATGGCTGAACCGGACCGAGGTTTATTAGCATCCTTCTCCTCAAGCCCCTGATCGCGATGATAGAACGCGGTCGTCTTCCTCGTCTTCCATGATTCCGCAACAGCAGTATTTACTCCTCCTGCTTCTGCTTCTCCTGCTCCACCGCCTCCGACACCTCCTTCTCCGCCTCCTGCTCTTCCTTTTCCGTCTCTGCCGCCGACCTCGTGCCTCCGTTCGCGACGGCACAGACGGAGAAGTGAGATCGTCTAACTTCCTGGTCCGGCACGAGACGAGCACACTGCCCCTTAAAGGGACACTGAAGTGAATAGGTGACCGGTAAAAAGCGCAAAGGCTCACGGTAGTCGTCTGCTTCTGCCACTTCCGGTTCGAGAGCTCTCCTGGCCTCCGGCCCGCCGGCTGCCTTCACATGCGTGTGTGGGTGTAGTTACCTGTAGTTATCTGCTTCCACCGAAGGAAAACACGGATGCATCGTGCCTTCAGCGCATTACTACGATGGATGCACCGAGGGGCTTCCTTGAAAGGTAAGCACTAAGTTACGTATACGCTGTTGAGAAATAAAGAAGCGCAGGCAGGGGGCGACAGGGGGAGAAGAGGAAGAGGAGGATCGGGGCGCACTGCTTGGCTATCGACTCCATCACCGTATTGGAAGCCAGACGCTGGGCTTCTTTCGCCACACATTTTCTGGTGCCGTGAAACCCGGGAACCGGCGCACGAGCGAATCTACGTTCGACGGCGCAGCGGCTCCGAGGCACGCGAGGCCTAAATACCTTCGTACTGCTTTATCCTGGAAGCCTTGCCCTCGGCCGCCGCACCTTTCGGCTCGTGCCCAAGCCCGCCCTTGTCCCTTATTATTCGCAACCCCAGCGTCTTGCTTCATCGACTGTTGCCATGGACGCTCTTCGTATTCGCCGAGATGTCCTGCGAGCGACCATCTCCGGGACCATGACAGTCCTCGACGCCTTGCTGCGGAGCCAAGCAGCAACGGCCCTTGACATACAAAATGTCCTCGACCTCATCTTGCATGACCAGGTGGGCCTTCACAAACTCGACGCTCAAGTTCAGGAGAACCTGAAAGATGAAGAATTTGATGCCGACGTTTTGGAAGCGATTGATTACGACGAGCGTATCTGCGCCCTGCGAACGCGCGTACGCTTCTCTGACAGCCAAGACTCTAACGCAAGCCCCGTCCTTCAACCTCAGGCAGCCCTGTTTGCAACCCGCACCGCAGCCTCGATTATTTACTCGATCCCCAAGGAGGCCCGGCAGACAATGGTCCTTGGTGACGTGCCGCCTGTTCGGGACATGACTTGTGCGGCGGTAGAAGAACAGAATAATGGCGACGGAGGCGCTGCAGCCTTTCAGGACGCCAAGCAAGACCCCGAGGGGCTCAGAACTGGAGAGAGGCTCCAGCGACCACCCAACCCTGGTGTTGCCGTGATTGCCGTTGTGGAGAAACCTCAGGGACTCTGCCGAGAACTCGCCGTGGCTGACGCGAATATCGTTTCTGAAATGTCTGACCGGCCTTGCCGCAGCGCTGGCGTCGCCGACACAGCTCTCACGTCAGAGACGTCGCTACAGCCTTTCCGCAACCCTCGCTTCGACGGCTTGAATACCGCTCGGGAGACGTCTGACCCGTTCTGCCATGGCCTCAGCGTCGATGATGCGACTGTTGTTTGGGAGACCTCTGAGCATCCCTGTTGCGACCTTTACGTCGGTGACGCACCTCTCGTTTCGCAAGCAGTTCAGCAACCCGGTTTCGAGTCGAAGATATTTTAATTGGGTCCAGCAACGAAAACGCGGTTCGTGCAGAAGATGGACTCGCTTCAGGGGATAACCAAGCGCCTGCTCGTCCGACGCTCCGTATGCGAGATTCGACGCCGGAAGCGAGCTTCAGCCGTGCTCGTCCAGGCCCGGTGGGGAGGCATCCTCGTGGCGAAGCAAAATAAATGCTTCTATGGTGAAGACCCCTTGTTCAGCCAGCGCAACTCGATTCAGGACGAACCTTTGTACCCTGTTGGCTACGGCGAGAGTGAAGTCCTATGGTTCGCAGAGATAACGGACAGGCCGATAGAACACACACATTTCCTCATGGAAGCAGTATCAGACGTGGAGGCGATGGCAATGCCATCACGCTACCATGATGCTCTCTGGAAATTTGGCAGTCTACATCAACTGTTCCCGTTTGACCCTGGCGGCTGCCTTGCGACCGAAAACCAGGAGCATGGTCTCTTTCCGGTTGACCATGTGAACGTTCGCAATCTTCGCTTTTATCCCCTAAGTCACTTTATCCAGGAACTCCGGAAGCGCTCGTTGCCCGTGACGCTGGCTATGGGCTTTTACTGCCGCGCTCGAATGACAACGCCGTTTACCGATATCGACGGCACCGAGACACCCAGCCGAAGGCTCCACTAGATCGCCCAGCCAGCCTACAAGCATTGCTACTGTGGAATTATGCACCGCCGGAAGTCGAACAACTGGTCGTAGTGAGGCCCGGACTTCTCCACTTCCCGTGCTGCTGCCAGCTAGCTCCCAACCAACTTGGCGGTAGCGGGAGTGTGTTTAGAAATAAAGAAGCGCAGGCAGGGGGCGACAGGGGGAGAAGAGGAAGAGGAGGATCGGGGCGCACTGCTTGGCTATCGACTCCATCACCGTATTGGAAGGCAGACGCTGGGCTTCTTTCGCCACATACGCTGCGTAAGGTGCTAGGTTCTGGTCTTCCAGCCAGTGTGTGGTGCGTCGCCAGTAGTCACGCGCCCCGCGTCACCTTGCTTCCGATTTATTCGTGCCATGCTCGTCGGCTGAAGCCTATTTTATGTGTTATTGAAAGCTTCGCGATGATACAACTTTTTCGCTGCATTTCGTTCTACAACATCGCTGTGCCGTGTTGTGTCGCACTGATGCGCGCAGCAAGTTTACGAAAGCCGCTGCTGTATTTTGTCTACTGTTAAGGCCCGTTCACACTGCAACGAAAGCGACCAGAATTCTGTCGCTTTGTCGCGCGACGACAAAAATTCGTCCCGACCATTCGCCAAAAACGTCCGTCGTGCGACAAAGCGACGGAATTTCCGTCACTTTCGCTCGCTTTCGTCGCAAGTGTGAACGCGCCTTTATCCTTTAAGTGCCGATCGTGCATGCCTTTTTGGTTTTTCCAGCAAGCTCGCAGTGCATATTAAAGGATGCTGTAAAAGCTGAACGCGCACGCTGAGTTTATAAGGTTGCTCTTGTAATTTTTTTGCAGTTGTAGTGGCTAATCACTTTTAAAAAACTACTCTAATTGAAGGTCGGTCCTTGGAAAGTTCAGCCTTGTTCGTTTTATCAAGCAATGTCAAAACTCCGCACAAGGCTTCTGAAACAATGCCTCTACGAAGGAAATCAAGGTGTACTGAAGATGTGCATTTTAACTAATGTGAATATAAGTAAAGGGCTATAAAGGAAAGGCACTTTTGACCAGATATAAAAGCATGGCCAACTTGTCAGCCCTGATTTGATGGGTGAACTTCACAAGTCACTGCGAATAAACTCCAGCCTGTTTTATCTGCCTAACCTTGGTTAATGTACTCGCCATGTCATTGCGTGCATTTTGAAGAAGTACAGTGAAAGAGTCAAAGAATGACAATTGTAGTATGGCACTGTGATTGTGGGCTAATAGACTGTTTTGTTTACCTTGCAGGGATCCAGTTTCTGTTAGATGACTGTGTTGCAGAAAAGAGAAGTAAAACAGTTCACTCTACGGCTCCTGCAGTGTGGTCCGTGTGATTCCTTAAAGCGAACCCGATTTACGATGACTGGTTTGAGAGCACTTAGCTTACACTCGACTGCAGCTTTAAGGCTGCTATATTTACTGACAGGTGCTGTATGGCCCAGGAACGAGAGGGCTCTAATGAGCCGTACGTAAACGGTGGAAGACAAACTGAGGACAGACAATACAACACGAAAGAACTACAAAAGCAAGAATAAATTTCTGCGTGGGAAACAACGAAATCATTCGACAGATCGTAATCTCTTGCGGTAGGTCAATATGATAAATGCGGAAGCCGATGGACCGACCGGTGCGGGCTGGAATCTTTCTGTGGCCGTTGAGACGCGTGGGAATAAGACGGGCTTTAAAACGACAGCTTTTTGGTGATATTCGCGTGGATCTACCACTGTAACACCTCACTCCTCCAGGCCCCTCCCCTTTTACGAGCAATTTTTGGGTGGTGGGGACGGGGTTCCCACTCTTGAAATCTGCTTTCACTACGCCACTGTGCGTGCCATAATTTTTCGACATGGGCACAAGATTGAGGCGTTAACCTATGCCCTTTTCACAGATGATGCTGGAGATTTCCGCATGTTCCTGACCTTTCGCTTCGTAACCGGCTGTTTCCGCGGGCTATCAGCCTTGCCCTTCTCGGACATGCTCTGACCTGCCCTGTTTGAAAAGAAAGGAGTGCGAAATCTGGCGGGAAGCGATGTATTCAACTGCTTTCTGCCCTCCCACAAGCCCACACAAACGCCCTGGGACCACTCTCTATTTAGGCATGACAACGGTACGAGAATAAGGCGTTCACTAATGTTACTGATCGAGGTCAGTTACCTGAATAGTAATACTGATGTTAAAACCAGAAATTACTGTCTTTAAGCGGGGTCTTGGCGTCACGAGTTCTGTGAAACGGTGAAGCGATACCTGTCTCGGCCGTCGCCCAATTATATGTCATTAACATGATGCTACTCTCTTCTCAGGACATTTTTCAAACCCCACTAACAACTGAGAATATTCTGGTGGCCATACTGGAAATCAAGTCAGTAGCTGGGAGTGGCAGGCGATGATATTAACTGAGCTCGCAGAGGTGAAAGGAACGTAGGTCAAAACGGGGGGTCAATTTAAAGAGCTGAATGAAAAGGTTCCGACCCTGGAAGTGTCTATTCCTTCCAACGGTCCTGGTAAATCCAGTTTTCCCGAGAATAGCTGCCAGGACATATAGCCTGATCTCATAATGCAGAGAATAATTTACGCCACTGTAATCTTATTTTTTCCGTATTAAAAATGAGGGTAATGAAGATTGGGAAGCTTCACCAAACATTGGCGTGGCGTGTCGGCTGAATCCGCTGGAATTGTATTTTAAAGACGATAGTCGTTTGAAGCCCCTGCCTCGTAAATGCCTCTCTTCTTTTCTCCGCCCATCTGTCACCTCCCCCCCCCCCTGCGTTTCGCTCCTCCCACGATAAGCGCAGACGAGGCTTGGCAGTGTGTTCAATTTTCGTGCGCTCCACGTCTCGTCCTCCATCTACTGGTACAGTTAAACCTTGGTATAACGAAGGTGACAAAAATTTGAAATTTTTCGTTACATGCAGGTTTTCGTTACTTGCAGGTGTCGGGTTAAGGCTCGCGTGAATGAAATGGAAACGAAACCAAAATGCTGGACATCAGTGACGGTGAACACACCCTTCAAGGATTTATGTCACATTGAAAAACTGCGTGATTTCCGTCTGCTGCTTTACTTGGAGCCCTTAGTCAGTGCACGGCACTCCAAAGACGCGAGGTCACTTACCTCCGTACTCCCAAATGTAACTGAATGCTTTTGACACTTTTAAGGCGTTTTAACGTGTTTCAAGGATCAAACCTATCCTGAATGGACGCATTTTCGCGACCTTCGTGCTCTTTTCCGAACTCAAAATTGACAAGGGGGTGCTAGCTGAGATACTGTAGCGGGTGGGGACGTTCTTTCTCGCCGGCGGAGACGGCATTTAAATTTGGGAAGATGTCTTCGAAAGGAAAAACTTTTCATCTTCTGGAAGCAGGAGTAGTCACTGAGAAACAGACACCACAGATAGCACTGGAGACGCGCGACTACACGCCGAGAGGCAGGTCTAGCACCTGTCCGACACGGCACTCACACGTGGAAACGCACGGTAGTTCTCTGTGAGTGCAAAATTCGCTAAATTAATGCCTTCATCCAGCCGATGTTTCGGAAAAAGCTGAAAAAGCAACGGCTCAACAGCGTTGCGAATTCGTTACATCAAGTTTACCCGCGGCAACACCTTCGTTACATAAAGGCCGCAAACAGATGGGTTTCAAAGGGGCTGGCACTGGGGAATTGAAAAAAAACTTCGTTAAATCCAGGAATTCATTACATAGCGGTTCCTTACATCCATGTTTAGCTGTATTGAATTTTAGACGCCTCCGTAAGGTCCAGGCTCGTAGCGCGCATTCTTTGTATTTTTGGGTCAAACTATTGTTTTCAACATGAAATGTGTGTTTGCTACCGCAGAAATCAAGAAGCTATGAAAAGTCATTCAAAGAACGCTGCAAATACCACTTACGTATTGAACTTACGTTTCGCATCAACCTGAAGGGTGATTCAAGATTTATTGGATCGGAAAATTTTTGCCTGTAAAAACCTCTCGTTTAAATAATGTTTCACCTTTTGGCAGGTATGCGAAGCGAGGGACGGACAGACAGACAGACAGACAGACAGACAGAACAGACAGACAGACAGACAGACAGACAGACAGACAGACAGACAGACAGACAGACAGACAGACAGACAGACAGACAGACAGACAGACAGACAGACAGACACGAATACATAAATTAAGAGAGACTAAAATTTCCGCATTTAGGTTGCCCAAACACACTATCGTTCTTAAAGAAATGTAATCAATTTTTGTTAACAAAACCCCCGACCACCCTCACATGCCAGCAATTTGAACGTTTCTATCGCCTTGGCCAGTTTGGTGGAGATAAGTGCTGGGCAATAACTGCTAAAGTCACTCCATTTAAAGATAAACAATTCGCAAACTTGGCGCCCGGAAGGACCTCGTTGGCTTGCAAAGGCATCAGTGACGTAAAGATGCCGATCTGCGCAATTCCTAGAAAAATGTCTGACACATAGGGTTGCCAACTATCGATGGCTAACGTGTTAGATTCCTTCAGAATATGAATTCTGTAGGATTCAGGCGCGATGGCTAGCGGAAAAGTCGTGGAGGTCAGGGTGAATGTCTCGTGGTGAATAGTTCGAAAGGCAGTGGTGTTCTCGTGGCCTGAAAATCAGTGTGTCGCGGCGTCGTTGGAAGCGCCATTTCCCGCGCAGGCGGAATGGTTGGCGCGACCGCTCCTTTTCGGCGCTGAGTGACGTCTGTCCACGCGTTATCCTCGAGCAGATCTTCGTCGGTTATCTCACACGAGCTCCGCAAAGCTTGAAGCTGTGGCAACACGGCGCCGCCCAGCTGTCCGGAATTAGGCTTAGCAAAAAGCGTGGCCTTAGGGGATGAGACCTTCAAGGCATGGAATGAAAACACAAACAATTCGTAAAAGCACCGGCGGTGATTCACAAAGGTGCAGAGTATTCTATTATAACTTCTCTGTTTCAGCACTTTAAACACGATATAAGTTGATCAAGTTTGCGAGGCCAAAATATCTGGATGTTAATCTGTGATTCACGCGCGAGACATGGAAGGCAAGACATACGTTGATAGCAGTCCTAAAAAACCGCTTGTTCTTTCTCAGAGATAGGTAAATAAGAAAGCAGGCACAAAAAAAACAATTTTAGAAGCAACAATGGCCACACGTCTTTTATTTTTCGTAGGGCCTTGGAGAATAACATTGACCAATATTCATACCCTGATTATAATACATGAAAACATGTTTCATTTTAATCGATGGCATCACGGACATTGTTGTCCTAACTGAGAAATGGTTCCACCCAAATAATTATAGCGCAGAACGCTTTTGGGACGTAATCGGTCCCGTTTCTTTCGGTTAGACCGCTCTTAATGAGAGGAGGTGGAAGAACAAAAATCTTTTTGATTGATACGCACTCAGCACACGGTAAATGTAACTTGTAGCAAAGCTTCAGGCGAAAAGAGGTTCATAGGCTGTCGCCAGCGACATCAACACGTGGAGTTATGGGAGTAGCGACTGAAGTGCGACCAGGTGAGGAGGGAACAAACACTAATAACAAAAAACAACAACTTTTATTCAACAATGAAGCAATGGTTATATTTTATGATGGATATTTATTTCTGAATCACAATTATATAAGGTTAATGTGCGAAGATTGTCATTCATTCTCAAAAACCTTTTTAGTAGTGCCTGTGAAGAATGGAACATGCCATTGTTGTGTGATGCAGTCCTTTTAGTGTTCGGAAAGGCCCGCGTAAAGTTTGTGTGCTAGGAAACGCCCCTCAGGTGTCTTGGTTTTATGCATTTGCATTCGTTTTGCCTGATAAATTTCGCGACATTTTAATTTTTGCTGTGCGTGGAGGTGCGAGGTGTGTTGTATGGCGGGTGAACACGGTTAGCACCGTACCCGACAAGCACGGTGTCCTACGGGGCGATGCTCCCAACGGTTGGCGCAGAGCGCTTTCCTCGGTACCCACGGAAACAATGTGCTGTGCAAGGTTGCAACAGCAACTCACGTGCGCCTGGCGTTTCACTGCACCTTTTCCCTTTCATTTTCCCAAGGTGAGGCAGAACTATAGTACTGTTAATGCGTGCACGGGGGTTGTGTAAATGGAGGTCGTTGTGCTTTGAAAAAAAAGGTGTCTAAAGCTCTATGTTGCCACAGTTATCGCTTGATTTCAGCTCAGGTTTGGCTCGGAACAAGTGCTGTCAAATACTCGAGGATTTCTCGTCGTATTCAAATAGCACACGTATAGTGCGCCACTCGGATTCAAACGATTCGCTTTAATTGTATTTCAAAGTGCCTTCTCTATTGCATTACAACGCTTTTAGTGATCGTTCGTTTCCGCGCTTGGGTGAGCAAGCAATCTTTCCATCGGAGTACAGTATTGCACTGCTCTGTGCAGCGCTGGTGCCACCAAGTTGCCACATCTTTCCTGCTATGTGTTTTTTCTTACTGCCCTCGCTTTCCTTTGGAATTGTTTCATGTTTTTATCTTTTTACTTATCTGTTGCGACACTTGCCTAAACAATGCAACCATGAAAATGCAGGCGTGAATCCTGGCTGAAGTTCTGCAGAAGCCCATTTTGATAATGCGCCGGACAGCTGCGGTTCAGAGTGGTACGTGCTCGCCGGACTTTAGTGAATCGGCATTCCAGGACCCGGGGGCCCTATTATCGACTGCAGAAATTGGCGGCAACTCGCCCATGTTTTTTTGCGTAAGCACGACGTAAGCAATCAGTGACGTGCTGCACCTATAGCTATGATGACATGCAGTGTAATTTGACGAATTACTCATAAAGATTGCTACCAAGGTATCAAATATTGTGCAAGAAAGATATAAAAACAATTGGCATGTACTATAATAATTGAGACGGTAGCTGAGGCTGACAAGAAAAACACATTTCTGGAGGTCCAATTTGGCGTCAACACCACAAGGAGATCGAGTAACGTTCACCCAATAGCGAGCGGAAGGCGGATGTCGAGCTAAAGAACATCACACAATTTTTTTACCGTATCTATTTATTTCTTTCAATCGCTTTTAGTAACACAGCTGGGCTCTCTGCTTCAATGCAAGCTTTGTTGCGTTATCACCTTCCATGCCGCCACCGCCGTCACGCCATCGTCTGCTGCTATGTTACAGGTTTATGGCGTGATCACAGAAAAATACGGCCGCGACCATTGCTTCTATGACACATAAGAGCAGCGAAGCGCTACGCCTGATAACCGCGGAGCGCACCGATGTTGCCGATTCACTCATTCGTCAAGCTCGACTTCAATCAGCGCTGTAATGAACCAAATAGTGCCTTTTCTTTGTTATTTTTCTCTTGAGTTCGATCATGTGACCCAACAGCTTACTAGGACGAGTATGGACAAATGCCATGCATTGGGTTCTCTTTGTCGTGGAGAGGCTTGTACTGCCATCTTATGTTGCGGTTACGCCAAACAAATAATTTTTATTTTATTGCCAAACATAAACGCAAAATACTGCACGTTATTTGTATTCTCCATGATCGCTGACTTGGAAGCAGTTGAAACTACAATTTGTTTCGGTAGGAAACAGGCTTTAAACAGCGCGCATGCGAAACTGCGCCTGCTGCAAATTGCCGCACATTTCGTGGCGCCGTAAGCCGGCGCAATTTTTTGGCCTATTTTGCTTGTATTTTGCGACAAAAACAGCCACCATTTTCAAGTTTTTACGTAGCATTACGTAACTTTTACGCAGGCTGAAGTTGCCAATGCATGACGTAATCGTTCCCGCCAACGGTTTAAATTACGTCACGCCTTCTCAGCCAGTCACAGACGGGGTGTGTATTACAAGCAGTATTGTTGTTAAATATTAAAGACGGGCTTACGTTGTATGTCCGCTGCATTTAGTCTGGTTTTTCATTGCCGGCTAAGAATTATGCGCCTTTAGTAACGAGAAATAGGGCAAACTTTGGAACTGGTGTCCGTAAACGACATGAAGCGTCAAAATGACGACAACACACACAACCGCTTTGTCAACCGGAAGCACGTGACAAAAATTGAAAGCCAATCAGAAAAAAACTTTCGGCGAATTGCCTGAATGGCCGGAAATTTGTGCAGTCGAGAATAGGGCCCCGGTTTTCTGCGTCCACATGCGATGCCTACCATATTTCCTGTTATCGGTTTTCTTCCAGTGCGCAAATATAAACAAAATGCATGTAGTGCCCAGGATCATTTTGTACTCATTTTCATACTTGCTGATTTTGAACAGTGTAATAAAGATGCTTTGTTTATCCTGGAATATAAAATTGAAATGACATGATTATGGCATGAAGACGCGTTATTTATTCTCTTAGAACTGCATCACACAAACCGCACAAGCAATGTATAACCTTAAGGCACGCACGCAACCTGCGGATGTGCGACGCAATTAAACAACCAAGCAGTGGCGTACGCAGAAATTTGTATCGGGGGTAGGGGGGTACGTTTTTGATATGAAGGGGGGTGGGGGCAGGCAGCAGACAGATGTGGTCCAGTGTCATTTTGGGCTCTATCCGATGGCAGAAAAAAAAATCCCGGGGTTGGTGGTACGGGAACGATTCCCAGTTTGCCACCCACTGCAATCTAGGCAAACAACTGTTTACTTTTATACACCAGTCAAAGACATGAATGCATAATAAAGTTTACAAAAAAATGCAAGATACTTTTATAGCAGCACCGAGGCCAATCTTACGACAGTATGCTTAAGTACGTTTCTCTTGTCACGAGTACGTACTTGACTTGAAACACACTCGACACGGGTTCGCCAACTTGCGTCGGATGGCAATGACATGAGCCCTCACCGGTAAAAGGCCTGCTAAAGCTATTTTGAAATGAAATGTTTGCGCTAGTGCCACCCAGATGACGTCACTTTTTTACGGGATCTTCGTTCACTGCCGGTTTAATTTTTGTTCCGCCGGAAATGTTCCCTCCTCACACAGATGCCGCAACCCCATGAGCAGCTTAAGAGTCGCCATTTCCTGAACGTATGGGCTTCGCTAGTGCCACCAAAATGACGTCACTTTTTTAACGGATCTTGCGTCACACCCGGTTTAATTTTTGTTCCACCGCAAATGTTTCTCACAAAGATGGCGCAACCCCATGAGCAGCTTAAGAACCGCCATTTACTGAACGTATGGGCTTCTCCAGTGCCACCAAGATGACGTCACTTTTTTAACGGATCTTGCGTCACACCCGGTTTAATTTTTGTTCCGCCGCAAATGTTCCCTCCTCACACATATGGCGCAACCCTATGAGCAGCTTAAGAGCCGCCATTTCCTGAACGTAAGGGCTTCGCTAGGGCTACTAAGATGACGTCACTTTTTTACCGAATCTTGTGTCACATCTGGTTTAATTTTTGTTCCGCCGCAAATGTTCCCTCCTCACACATATGGCGCAACCCTATGACCAGCTTAAGAGCCTGCATTTTCTGAACGTATGGGCTTCGCTAGGGCCACCAAGATGACGTCATTTTTTTACCGGATCTTGCGTCACATCCTGTTTAATTTTTGTTGCGCCGGAAATTTTTCCTGCTCACAAATATGGCGCAACCCTAAGAGCAGCTTTAGAGTAGCAATTTACTGAACGTATGCACTTCTATCAAAGCTTCGCTACCAGCTAAATTTACCTTGCTAGGCGGCAGCGAGCTCTTCTGGGGTCCTGGACTGGGGATTCCACTCACAGCGCTCTTATTTGATATGAATAAATGTTTTCCTCCTTCTCCTCCTCAACTCTCGAAATCTGATATACCTGAACTGCTTTCTTACCTCTCGAAGTCTGAGATGCCTGTTGGTGTTGCTGCCGCATTGAGAGGTTACTACTGTGATAACGTTCACTTCTCGGCAACTTTAATTTTCCTAATATTGATTGGCTAGCTCTTTCTTCACTTAGTCGCGTTTCTGGAGTAGTTATAAACTCAAATATTGGTTTTGTCTTTTTCCAGATTGTTGACGCACTGACGCAGGGATCTAATTTATTGATTTTAATTTTAAGTTATGCTCTCAAAATCTTTGGGAAAATTAATTACAGATACAGTTCTAGCTACCACGAGCTACACCAGATTCCTTTTCAAGTTCCCTTTACCCACACATGTAATAACTAAATAATACGAGAATGCAATAGCGCCAATCACCGGTCAATAAACTCAGACATTTGACGTATTTTTTACTGAAAGGCTTTTGCAATTGTTTGATACTCACAGTGTTAATAAAATCGGTGTCTTTGAGGAACAGTGCCCGTAGACTGGTCGATAACGTTCTTCCCGTAGTTACAGTAACCGGTGTACGCATGGTTCGGAAATTGACTTTAAAAATGCCGCCCGCCGCGCTGGCTCAGCGGTCGCAGAATATCAGGCTCCGCCCAAGGAGCGGTTTGGGCGGGCCCTTCGGCCCGCGGTAACAGGTCTGCTGTTTCCTCAAACGACACCGAGGATTATCAAGTTATGCTGCCTCATCTGCCATCTGGACCATCTGCCCTCAACACAATTTTTTAAATGCGGAGCATTTCTTAGGCTCGCGATGTCACTCGTCGATGTTGTCGGCGCCGTCCACAGGCTCAATGCGCATGCGCGCCGCGTCGAGGCGCAGGTGCGCGTCTCTCCCCCGTACCCTCCTCGCTCTCAACAACAGGTGCGGCGGGGCAGGAGGAGCGCGTGTACCCCGTGCGCTCCGTCGCTCTCAACAACAGCTTCGGCGGTGCGGGGGGAGCGCGTCTGTGCGCGCATGCGTCGTAGCTACCCGTGCGCTGCGTCGCGCTCAACAGTAACGGCGGCAGGGTGTGTACACGTGATAACGGCGTGGTGGGTGCGTGGAAAGTTCGCGCGCTTGTGTACGGAAGTGTTCGCATGCGCGTCTCTCCCCCGTACTCCTCTCCCTCGAACGCGGGCGGTGTGTATATAAGCGGCGGAGCGCGCGTTCGGAATTCAGTCAAGGGCGTCTTTGCTGGGCTTTCGCTTGACTTGACGCTTTGCTTGACGGCACCAAGCAATAAAGACAGACTTTAAGTTTACACTTCTTGCCTTCGCTTCTCCTTCATTCAATAAATAAGAATAATAACGACGAAATAACAATTAAGCATTCCCAAACAATACCCAATTACGCAACATTCACGCGATACACCCACCACTCTGCGACGCCTTTACTCGAGTTCCCCCCGTTGGAAGATGCGGGCGGGTTTTTGCACGCAGCCGTCAAAGGAAGACCGTGCAAGTTTGAAGATTTACGCGATACGCTGGTTCGTTTGGCTTTGCTCCCCGAGGTTATCTCGTTGGGGGCATATCAGATGAACCATGTGTGGGCGGTTACGTTCAAGGATGCGGAAGGTGCGAAAAAGTTCGTGGCCGCTGGGGAACTACTAGTGAAGGACCGTCGGTGCCTTGTTATCGACCCGGGGAACCAGGAGGTGCGCTTAAAGGTCCACTTGGTGCTCCACAAGCAGTCTTAAGCAAGTAAAAAAGCAATTTAAAAACTGGTGTCTCGATTTTTAAGTAGAACTATATTGGAAAAAATAACTTCGCGGCCCATTTCAATGCATCGTGGTTGTCGCAGTTGGGTTGCACAAATTGTGATCTACATTTTCATCAGTGGGGCATTATTGTGCATCATGGCAATTACCTGTATACAAGTTAGTATATCTCTTTCGTAATTTTTTTATTCGCTCCCTCCCTCGCATATTTTCGCGAATTGTTGCCTACCCTTTTTTTTCTTTACCGTCCTGGTTCATTCTTATGCAAAATTGTCTTCTTTGTTTGCTTGCAGTTATGGCGTTATGTGTTCTCCTTTTAGTGCAGCATACATTGATATGCGTCAATTGTGTCGTACGCCGCTGTATATTTGTGATATTGGTATTGTGTAATATTTTTCGGCATTACTGTTCTTGGTGCTGATTTTGTTTCACTAGCAGTGTTTTCTAAGGGATGAAATGCTGTTTAAAGGTATACATGGATGTATTTTCATTCTTTATTATTATTTTTTTCTTGTTTTCTTTTATTTCATTTTTTTGCGTTATCGCACGGTCGCTGCGCCTCTGATCTGTCTGCCCGCTCACAAGCACTGCGGGCTTAGGTGTGGCAGTAAATATATCATGTATATAAAACATTAAAGCTTATTATTATTATTATTATTATTATTAGGCTGTCACCGGAGACTACTAGTGAAGCCTCGTCCTCCCACCTCGCCAGTTTTAACGCCCCTCCTGTGACCTGCAAACGACTAAAAACAATGTTCACCAACTATGCGTCGTTTGAGGTCGTGTTCTCCGATGAGTACTTGGAACGCTTGCAAGACCCATCGTTGTGGCCGAACGGGTGCCTCTTTAAACGGTTTCTAGGCCCTCTTCATGAATCCATGCTACACACGTCTGAAACATCTAATAATAATCCACCCGGATGCGCCTGAACATTCTCTATCAAAACGTTCGTGGCCTACGGACAAAGGCTAGTGAGTTTTTTTATTCTGTATCTTCATCCGATTTTCTTATTATTATTCTTAAGGAAACCTGGCTTGAACCAGATATTGCCTCCGGGGACAATTTTACCGAAAATTTAACAATTACCGCAGTGACCGGGACTGTACAAAAGGTAAAAGTTTTGGTGGGGGTGTTCTCATAGCTGTGGATCGTTCTATTACTTCCTTGAGGCGGAGTGATATCGAAACTGTGGCTGAATCTGTCTGGGTTGAATTATGCTGCCCAGGTCAGCGGAATATATTACTTTCTACAGTTTACTTTCTCCAAATCTTCATCCACATGAGTATGAGTGAGGCATTTCGGCCATCGAAAACGTCGTCACCTCAAATCCCGTCATGACTTCTGTATCGCTCGCGATTTTAACGCACCTGGTATCGACTGGTTGGATAGTACCGTCGAGCATCAATACCACTATGCCATACGCAAAGGCACCTGCCTTCTGGACTTCATTTCTTTCACTGACCTCCAGCAAAAAAATGGTGTAAAAAACTGCAACGGAAACACGCTTGACCTTTGCTTTTCCAATCTTCATTCTCTCAGTGTTTCCAAGTCCGACTTTCTTCTTGTGTGTCCTGACAAGTATCATCCCCCCTTGCATCTTTCTTTACCGTGTTCCCCTCAGTTCATTCGCTCCTGTCCATCTGCCCGTCCTGCCTTTAACTTTGCCGCTGGGGACTACGTAGGTTTTTATAATTATCTGTCGGAGTTTTATTGGTCTGAGGTTTTGAACGCTGGAAAAGTTGATGAGGAAGTCGAGCAATTTTCTTCTAAAGCGCCGGCTGGCGCCGGCTGGCTGGCCTCGTGCCGGCTGGCCTCGTGTCAGCACCATGTCAAATCCCCTGGTCTTTTTCGTGCAGATTCTTTTCTGCGCGACGACGAGTGCCAGCTTCTTACAAGATACGGCAAGACTCGACACAGCAAGCTTCGTCACCCCTGGGCCAATTTTCTTCGGAGACTGCGCACATGGGTCCATGCTCTACGACGACCGCTGGGTGTCAGCCCGACCGGCTTAGATGACGTCAGCGGTACAAGTGCCAGCTTCGATGACGTCACCCCTGGGCCAATTTTCTTCGGAGACTGCGCACATGGGCCCATGCTCTACGACGACTGCTGGGTGTCAGCGCGACCGGCTTCGATGAAGTCAACGGTACAGCGTATAAAGCCCCAGCCACCCTCCAGCATCTTCAGTGGGCGCGCCGGCTGGCCTCGTGTCAGCACCATGTCAAATCCCCTGGTCTTTTTCGTGCACATTCTTTTCTGCGCGACGACGAGTGCCAGCTTCTTACAAGATACGGCAAGACTCGACACAGCAAGCTTCGTCACCCCTGGGCCAATTTTCTTCGGAGAGTGCGCACATGGGTCCATGCTCTACGACGACGGCTGGGTGTCAGCGCGACCGGCTTCGATGACGTCAACGGTACAAGTGCCAGCTTCGATGACGTCACCCCTGGGCCAATTTTCTTCGGAGACTGCGCACATGGGTCCATGCTCTACGACGACCGCTGGGTGTCAGCGCGACCGGCTTAGATGACGTCAACGGTACAAGTGCCAGCTTCGATGACGTCACCCCTGGGCCAATTTTCTTCGGAGACTGCGCACATGGGTCCATGCTCTACGATGACTGCTGGGTGTCAGCGCGACCGGCTTCGATGACGTCAACGGTACAGCGTATAAAGCCCCATCCACCCTCCAGCATCTTCAGTGGGCGCGCCGGCTGGCCTCGTGTCAGCCCCATGTCAAATCCCCTGGTCTTTTTCGTGCAGATTCTTTTCTGCGCGACGACGAGTGCCAGCTTCTTACAAGATACTGCAAGACTCGACACAGCAAGCTTCGTCACCCCTGGGCCAATTTTCTTCGGAGACTGCGCACATGGGTCCATGCTCTACGACGACTGCTGGGTGTCAGCGCGACCGGCTTCGATGACGTCAACGGTACAGCGTATAAAGCCCCAGCCACCCTCCAGCATCTTCAGTGGGCGCGCCGGCTGGCCTCGTGTCAGCACCATGTCAAATCCCCTGGTCTTTTTTGTGCAGATTCTTTTCTGCGCGACGACGAGTGCCAGCTTCTAACAAGATACGGCAAGACTCGACACAGCAAGCTTCGTCACCCCTGGGCCAATTTTCTTCGTAGACTGCGCACATGGGTCCATGCTCTACGACGACCGCTGGGTGTCAGCGCGACCGGCTTCGATGACGTCAACGGTACAAGTGCCAGCTTCGATGACGTCACCCCTGGGCCAATTTTCTTCGGAGACTGCGGACATGGCTTCATGCTCTACTACGACTGCTGGGTGTCAGCGCGACCGGCTTCGATGACGTCAACGGTACAGCGTATAAAGCCCCATCCACCCTCCAGCATCTTCAGTGGGCGCACCGGCTGGCCTCGTGTCAGCACCATGTCAAATCCACTGGTCTTTTTCGTGCAGATTCTTTTCTGCGCGACGACGAGTGCCAGCTTCTTACAAGATACTGCAAGACTCGACACAGCAAGCTTCGTCACCCCTGGGCCAATTTTCTTCGGAGACTGCGCACATCGGTCCATGCTCTACGACGACGGCTGGGTGTCAGCGCGACCGGCTTCGATGACGTCAACGGTACAAGTGCCAGCTTCGATGACGTCACCCCTGGGCCAATTTTCTTCGGAGACTGCGCACATGGGTCCATGCTCTACGACGACCGCTGGGTGTCAGCGCGACCGGCTTAGATGACGTCAACGGTACAAGTGCCAGCTTCGATGACGTCACCCCTGGGCCAACATTCTTCGGAGACTGCGCACAGGGGTACATGCTCTACGACGACTGCTGGGTGTCAGCGCGACCGGCTTCGATGACGTCAACGGTACAGCGTATAAAGCCCCATCCACCCTCCAGCGTCTTCAGTGGGCGCGCCGGCTGGCCTCGTGTCAGCACCATGTCAAATCCCCTGGTCTTTTTCGTGCAGATGTTTTTCTGCGCGACGACGAGTGCCAGCTTCTTACAAGATACTGCAAGACTCGACACAGCAAGCTTCGTCACCCCTGGGCCAATTTTCTTCGGAGACTGCGCACATGTGTCCATGCTCTACGACGACGGCTGGGTGTCAGCGCGACCGGCTTCGATGACGTCAACGGTACAAGTGCCAGCTTCGATGACGTCACCCCTGGGCCAATTTTCTTCGGACACTGCGCACATGGGTCCATTCTTTACGACGACTGCTGGGTGTCAGCGCTACCGGCTTCGATGACGTCAACGGTATAGCGTATAAATCCCAAGCCACCCTCCAGCATCTTCAGTTGGCGCGCCGGCTGGCTTCGTGTCAGCACCATGTCAAATCCCCTGATCTTCTTCGTGCAGATTCTTTTCTGCGCGACGACGAGTGCCAGCTTCTTACAAGATACTGCAAGACTCGACACAGCAAGCTTCGTCACCCCTGGGCCAATTTTCTTCGGAGAGTGCGCACATGGGTCCATGCTCTACGACGACGGCTGGGTGTCAGCGCGACCGGCTTCGATGACGTCAACGGTACAAGTGCCAGCTTCGATGACGTCACCCCTGGGCCAATTTTCTTCGGAGACTGCGCACATGGGTCCATGCTCTACGACGACCGCTGGGTGTCAGCGCGACCGGCTTAGATGACGTCAACGGTACAAGTGCCAGCTTCGATGACGTCACCCCTGGGCCAATTTTCTTCGGAGACTGCGCACATGGGTCCATGCTCTACGATGACTGCTGGGTGTCAGCGCGACCGGCTTCGATGACGTCAACGGTACAGCGTATAAAGCCCCATCCACCCTCCAGCATCTTCAGTGGGCGCGCCGGCTGGCCTCGTGTCAGCCCCATGTCAAATCCCCTGGTCTTTTTCGTGCAGATTCTTTTCTGCGCGACGACGAGTGCCAGCTTCTTACAAGATACTGCAAGACTCGACACAGCAAGCTTCGTCACCCCTGGGCCAATTTTCTTCGGAGACTGCGCACATGGGTCCATGCTCTACGACGACTGCTGGGTGTCAGCGCGACCGGCTTCGATGACGTCAACGGTACAGCGTATAAAGCCCCAGCCACCCTCCAGCATCTTCAGTGGGCGCGCCGGCTGGCCTCGTGTCAGCACCATGTCAAATCCCCTGGTCTTTTTTGTGCAGATTCTTTTCTGCGCGACGACGAGTGCCAGCTTCTAACAAGATACGGCAAGACTCGACACAGCAAGCTTCGTCACCCCTGGGCCAATTTTCTTCGTAGACTGCGCACATGGGTCCATGCTCTACGACGACCGCTGGGTGTCAGCGCGACCGGCTTCGATGACGTCAACGGTACAAGTGCCAGCTTCGATGACGTCACCCCTGGGCCAATTTTCTTCGGAGACTGCGGACATGGCTTCATGCTCTACTACGACTGCTGGGTGTCAGCGCGACCGGCTTCGATGACGTCAACGGTACAGCGTATAAAGCCCCATCCACCCTCCAGCATCTTCAGTGGGCGCACCGGCTGGCCTCGTGTCAGCACCATGTCAAATCCACTGGTCTTTTTCGTGCAGATTCTTTTCTGCGCGACGACGAGTGCCAGCTTCTTACAAGATACTGCAAGACTCGACACAGCAAGCTTCGTCACCCCTGGGCCAATTTTCTTCGGAGACTGCGCACATCGGTCCATGCTCTACGACGACGGCTGGGTGTCAGCGCGACCGGCTTCGATGACGTCAACGGTACAAGTGCCAGCTTCGATGACGTCACCCCTGGGCCAATTTTCTTCGGAGACTGCGCACATGGGTCCATGCTCTACGACGACCGCTGGGTGTCAGCGCGACCGGCTTAGATGACGTCAACGGTACAAGTGCCAGCTTCGATGACGTCACCCCTGGGCCAACATTCTTCGGAGACTGCGCACAGGGGTACATGCTCTACGACGACTGCTGGGTGTCAGCGCGACCGGCTTCGATGACGTCAACGGTACAGCGTATAAAGCCCCATCCACCCTCCAGCGTCTTCAGTGGGCGCGCCGGCTGGCCTCGTGTCAGCACCATGTCAAATCCCCTGGTCTTTTTCGTGCAGATGTTTTTCTGCGCGACGACGAGTGCCAGCTTCTTACAAGATACTGCAAGACTCGACACAGCAAGCTTCGTCACCCCTGGGCCAATTTTCTTCGGAGACTGCGCACATGTGTCCATGCTCTACGACGACGGCTGGGTGTCAGCGCGACCGGCTTCGATGACGTCAACGGTACAAGTGCCAGCTTCGATGACGTCACCCCTGGGCCAATTTTCTTCGGACACTGCGCACATGGGTCCATTCTTTACGACGACTGCTGGGTGTCAGCGCTACCGGCTTCGATGACGTCAACGGTATAGCGTATAAATCCCAAGCCACCCTCCAGCATCTTCAGTTGGCGCGCCGGCTGGCTTCGTGTCAGCACCATGTCAAATCCCCTGATCTTCTTCGTGCAGATTCTTTTCTGCGCGACGACGAGTGCCAGCTTCTTACAAGATACTGCAAGACTCGACACAGCAAGCTTCGTCACCCCTGGGCCAATTTTCTTCGGAGAGTGCGCACATGGGTCCATGCTCTACGACGACGGCTGGGTGTCAGCGCGACCGGCTTCGATGACGTCAACGGTACAAGTGCCAGCTTCGATGACGTCACCCCTGGGCCAATTTTCTTCGGAGACTGCGCACATGGGTCCATGCTCTACGACGACCGCTGGGTGTCAGCGCGACCGGCTTAGATGACGTCAACGGTACAAGTGCCAGCTTCGATGACGTCACCCCTGGGCCAATTTTCTTCGGAGACTGCGCACATGGGTCCATGCTCTACGATGACTGCTGGGTGTCAGCGCGACCGGCTTCGATGACGTCAACGGTACAGCGTATAAAGCCCCATCCACCCTCCAGCATCTTCAGTGGGCGCGCCGGCTGGCCTCGTGTCAGCCCCATGTCAAATCCCCTGGTCTTTTTCGTGCAGATTCTTTTCTGCGCGACGACGAGTGCCAGCTTCTTACAAGATACTGCAAGACTCGACACAGCAAGCTTCGTCACCCCTGGGCCAATTTTCTTCGGAGACTGCGCACATGGGTCCATGCTCTACGACGACTGCTGGGTGTCAGCGCGACCGGCTTCGATGACGTCAACGGTACAGCGTATAAAGCCCCAGCCACCCTCCAGCATCTTCAGTGGGCGCGCCGGCTGGCCTCGTGTCAGCACCATGTCAAATCCCCTGGTCTTTTTTGTGCAGATTCTTTTCTGCGCGACGACGAGTGCCAGCTTCTAACAAGATACGGCAAGACTCGACACAGCAAGCTTCGTCACCCCTGGGCCAATTTTCTTCGTAGACTGCGCACATGGGTCCATGCTCTACGACGACCGCTGGGTGTCAGCGCGACCGGCTTCGATGACGTCAACGGTACAAGTGCCAGCTTCGATGACGTCACCCCTGGGCCAATTTTCTTCGGAGACTGCGGACATGGCTTCATGCTCTACTACGACTGCTGGGTGTCAGCGCGACCGGCTTCGATGACGTCAACGGTACAGCGTATAAAGCCCCATCCACCCTCCAGCATCTTCAGTGGGCGCACCGGCTGGCCTCGTGTCAGCACCATGTCAAATCCACTGGTCTTTTTCGTGCAGATTCTTTTCTGCGCGACGACGAGTGCCAGCTTCTTACAAGATACTGCAAGACTCGACACAGCAAGCTTCGTCACCCCTGGGCCAATTTTCTTCGGAGACTGCGCACATCGGTCCATGCTCTACGACGACGGCTGGGTGTCAGCGCGACCGGCTTCGATGACGTCAACGGTACAAGTGCCAGCTTCGATGACGTCACCCCTGGGCCAATTTTCTTCGGAGACTGCGCACATGGGTCCATGCTCTACGACGACCGCTGGGTGTCAGCGCGACCGGCTTAGATGACGTCAACGGTACAAGTGCCAGCTTCGATGACGTCACCCCTGGGCCAACATTCTTCGGAGACTGCGCACAGGGGTACATGCTCTACGACGACTGCTGGGTGTCAGCGCGACCGGCTTCGATGACGTCAACGGTACAGCGTATAAAGCCCCATCCACCCTCCAGCGTCTTCAGTGGGCGCGCCGGCTGGCCTCGTGTCAGCACCATGTCAAATCCCCTGGTCTTTTTCGTGCAGATGTTTTTCTGCGCGACGACGAGTGCCAGCTTCTTACAAGATACTGCAAGACTCGACACAGCAAGCTTCGTCACCCCTGGGCCAATTTTCTTCGGAGACTGCGCACATGTGTCCATGCTCTACGACGACGGCTGGGTGTCAGCGCGACCGGCTTCGATGACGTCAACGGTACAAGTGCCAGCTTCGATGACGTCACCCCTGGGCCAATTTTCTTCGGACACTGCGCACATGGGTCCATTCTTTACGACGACTGCTGGGTGTCAGCGCTACCGGCTTCGATGACGTCAACGGTATAGCGTATAAATCCCAAGCCACCCTCCAGCATCTTCAGTTGGCGCGCCGGCTGGCTTCGTGTCAGCACCATGTCAAATCCCCTGATCTTCTTCGTGCAGATTCTTTTCTGCGCGACGACGAGTGCCAGCTTCTTACAAGATACGGCAAGACTCGACACAGCAAGCTTCGTCACCCATGGGCCAATTTTCTTCGGAGACTGCGCACATGGGTTCTTGCTCTACGACGACGGCTGGGTGTCAGCGCGACTGGCTTCGATGACGTCAACGGTACAAGTGCCAGCTTCGATGACGTCACCCCTGGGCCAATTTTCTTCGGAGACTGCGCACATGGGTCCATGCTCTACGACGACTGCTGGGTGTCAATGCTACCGGCTTCGATGACGTCAACGGTACAGCGTATAAATCCCCAGCCACCCTCCAGCATCTTCAGTGGGCGCGCCGGCTGGCCTCGTGTCAGCACTATGTCAAATCCCCTGGTCTTTTTCGTGCAGAATATTTTTTCACGACGACGAGTGCCAGCTTCTTATAAGATACTGCAAGACTCGACACAGCTAGCTTCGTCACCCCTGGGCCAATTTTCTTCGGAGACTGCGCACATGGGTCCATGCTCTACGACGACGGCTGGGTGTCAGCGCGACCGGCTTCGATGACGTCAACGGTACAAGTGCCAGTTTCGATTACGTCACCCCTGGGCCGATTTTCTTCGGAGACTGCGCACATGGGTCCATGCTCTATGACGACGGCTGGGTGTCAGCGCGACCGGCTTCGATGACGTCAACGGTACAAGTGCCAGCTTCGATGACGTCACCCCTGGGCCAATTTTCTTCGGAGACTGCGCACATGGGTCCATGCTCTACGACGACCGCTGGGTGTCAGCGCGACCGGCTTAGATGACGTCAACGGTACAAGTGCCAGCTTCGATAACGTCACCCCTGGGCCAATTTTCTTCGGAGACTGCGCACATGGGTCCATCCTCTACGACGACTGCTGGGTGTCAGCGCGACCGGCTTCGATGACGTCAACGGTACAGCGTATAAAGCCCCATCCACCCTCCAGCATCTTCAGTGGGCGCGCCGGCTGGCCTCGTGTCAGCCCCATGTCAAATCCCCTGGTCTTTTTCGTGCAGATTCTTTTCTGCGCGACGACGAGTGCCAGCTTCTTACAAGATACTGCAAGACTCGACACAGCAAGCTTCGTCACCCCTGGGCCAATTTTCTTCGGAGACTGCGCACATGGGTCCATGCTCTACGACGACTGCTGGGTGTCAGCGCGACCGGCTTCGATGACGTCAACGGTACAGCGTATAAAGCCCCAGCCACCCTCCAGCATCTTCAGTGGGTGTGCCGGCTGGCCTCGTGTCAGCACCATGTCAAATCCCCTGGTCTTTTTTGTGCAGATTCTTTTCTGCGCGACGACGAGTGCCAGCTTCTAACAAGATACGGCAAGACTCGACACAGCAAGCTTCGTCACCCCTGGGCCAATTTTCTTCGGAGACTGCGCACATGGGTCCATGCTGTACGACGTCCGGTGGGTGTCAGCGCGACCGGCTTCGATGACGTCAACGGTACAAGTGCCAGCTTCGATGACGTCACCCCTGGGCCAATTTTCTTCGGAGACTGCGCACATGGGTCCATGCTCTACGATGACTGCTGGGTGTCAGTGCTACCGACTTCGATGATGTCAACGGTACAAGTGCCAGCTTCGATGACGTCACTCCTGGGGCAATTTTCTTCGGAGACTGCGGACATGGGTCCATGCTCTACGACGACTGCTGGGTGTCAGCGCGACCGGCTTCGATGACGTCAACGGTACAGCGTATAAAGCCCCAGCCACCCTCCAGCATCTTCAGTGGGGGCACCGGCTGGCCTCGTGTCAGCACCATGTCAAATCCACTGGTCTTTTTCGTGCAGATTCTTTTCTGCGCGACGACGAGTGCCAGCTTCTTACAAGATACTGCAAGACTCGACACAGCAAGCTTCGTCACCCCTGGGCCAATTTTCTTCGGAGACTGCGCACATGGGTCCATGCTCTACGACGACGGCTGGGTGTCAGCGCGACCGGCTTCGATGACGTCAACGGTACAAGTGCCAGCTTCGATGACGTCACCCCTGGGCCAATTTTCTTCGGAGACTGCGCATATGGGTCCATGCTTTACGACGACTGCTGGGTGTCAGCGCTACCGGCTTCGATGACGTCAACGGTACAGCGTATAAATCCCCAGCCACCCTCCAGCATCTTCAGTTGGCGCGCCGGCTGGCTTCGTGTCAGCACCATGTCAAATCCCCTGGTCTTTTTCGTGCAGATTCTTTTCTGCGCGACGACGAGTGCCAGCTTCTTACAAGATACGGCGACTCGACACAGCAAGCTTCATCACCCCTGGGCCAATTTTCTTCGGAGACTGCGCACATGGGTCCTTGCTCTACGACGAGGGCTGGGTGTCAGCGCGACTGGCTTCGATGACGTCAACGGTACAAGTGCCATCTTCGATGACGTCACCCCTGGGCCAATTTTCTTCGGAGACTGCGCACATGGGTCCATGCTCTACGACGACTGCTGGGTGTCAACGCTACCGGCTTCGATGACGTCAACGGTACAGCGTATAAATCCCCAGCCACCCTCCAGCATCTTCAGTGGGCGCGCCGGCTGGCCTCGTGTCAGCACCATGTCAAATCCCCTGGTCTTTTTCGTGCAGAATATTTTCTGCACGATGACGAGTGCCAGCTTCTTATAAGATACTGCAAGACTCGACACAGCTAGCTTCGTCACCCCTGGGCCAATTTTCTTCGGAGACTGCGCACATGGGTCCATGCTCTACGACGACGGCTGGGTGTCAGCGCGACCGGCTTCGATGACGTCAACGGTACAAGTGCCAGTTTCGATTACGTCACCCCTGGGCCGATTTTCTTCGGAGACTGCGCACATGGGTTCATGCTCTACGACGACTGCTGGGTGTCAGCGCTACCGGCTTCGATGACGTCAACGGTACAGCGTATAAAGCCCCAGTCACCCTCCAGCATCTTCAGTGGGCGCGCCGGCTGGCCTCGTGTCAGCACCATGTCAAATGCCCTGGTCTTTTTCGTGCAGATTCTTTTCTGCGCCACGACGAGTGCCAGCTTCTTACAAGATACGGCAAGACTCGACACAGCAAGCTTCGTTACCCCTGGGCCAATTTTCTTCGGAGACTGCGCACATGGGTCCATGCTCTACGACGACCGCTGGGTGTCAGCGCGACCGGCTTCGATGACGTCAACGGTACAAGTGCCAGCTTTGATGACGTCACCCCTGGAGCAATTTTCTTCGGAAACTGCGCACATGGGTCCATGCTCTACGACGTCTGCTGGGTGTCAGCGCGACCGGCTTCGATGACGTCAACGGTACAGCGTATAAAGCCCCAGCCACCCTCCATCATCTTCAGTGGGCGCACCGGCTGGCCTCGTGTCAGCACCATGTCAAATCCCCTGGTCATTTTCGTGCAGGTTAGTTCTAATGTTTCTACTGTGAGAACAAGCGATCGTTGTTTCATCCATCTGGCGTGCCCACAGCGTGTTTGTACATCATGCATGACAGTGCGGAATTGCTTCTTGTCTTTGCTGATGCTTTGTGGTGACATTGAGTCCAATCCAGGGCCCACCTCTGAGCAATGGCTAGCGCAATTGCTCGAAGGCCAAAACAATATCCAGCAAAGGCTGAATGATATTGAATTAAAGATCAAGAATATTGAAGCATCAACACTGGCTCTGAAAGATGTGGGTAAAAAGGTGTCTGATCTTGAAAAAACTGTGCAAAGTTTGAGGGATAGTGGTGTTGACCTAGAGGATCGGAGTAAAAGGAATAATCTTCTAGTGTTTGGTATTCCTAAAAAAGACAATGAAATGGTTGATGATCTTAGGGAAACCATAATTCAGGACGTGTTTACAAAATACTGGGTGTACATATATCCTCTGTTGAGCGACTGCATAGGATTGGACGGAAGTAGCCCAGCAGTGACCGACCTCGGCCCGTCATTTTAAAGCTCATCGATCATCGTGAAAAGATTAATATACTCGTTAACTGTTCCAAGCTTAAGGGTAGCGACATATCCATCTCGGAGGACTTTTCCTTGACCACGCGCATAAAACGAAAGAAGCTTTGGGACAGCACATCTGAGCTTAGAAAGTCTGACTGCAAGATGAAACTGGTTCACGACAAGGTCAAAATTGACGACGAGCTTTTTTAATGGGATGACTGTTCGAGAAAGCTGGTTCCTATCAGTTGTAGGGGTAGGAAGCAAACCCCAACCAAACCCCAACCAAGGAAGCAAACCCCAACCAAATTACCGGAAATCACGAAAGCAAAATCCCTACAATGCGTACACGTGGATGCACGCAGCATTTTAAATAAATCATTGGACTTAGAAAGTGTCATAGTAACTTACAAACCCGATGTACTCGTAATAACAGAAACCTGGCTACAGTCCGACGTTAACGATGAAGAAGTGACACCTAGAGGTTATGGAATCTGTCGCAAGGACAGGGACTCGCGGGGTGGCGGTGTTGCGATTATTTACCGTGAATATTTCCACGTATCCAGGTTGGCAGATATTCCGGGAATAGAATGCGTCATTATAAAATTACAGCTAGACGAGCTAAGTTTACTCATAGGTGGTTTTTACCGCCCACCTAGTGCGAAACCCGACTTTTGCGATAAACTCAATGAATTCTTGTCTGCATGCTAAGCCAATTCTAGGAACTTGATACTTACTGGTGATTCCAATATCCCCTCAATTAACTGGTGCACCGATTTTCCTGAACCACTTACGACAGATGCCGAGCGTTTTGTCGACGTGCTTCTTTTTCACGACCTTACTCAACTGGTCAAGGAACCTACGCGCGTCCATGGTGATGCTAAGTCAATTTTAGATTTGTTCCTCGTGAGCAATGACGTTCGTATTCGGGATCCTCAGGTGCTCGTTCTTGACGGCATATCTGACCATAGTATGATATTTTTGGCCATACCACTGGATCAGAGAACGAAATCTATAAAAAATCGTGTCTGGTTCCCGTGTTCACACAAGCTAGTGACGTTGACATACTCGATGTTCTTGACGAGTCGTTTTCTGAATTTATTTTTCTTTCCGAGACGGGCATGTGCTCAGTAGATGACCTATGGCGTTTTTTCAAGAACCTTGTCTTCAAGTGTATGAAAGACTATGTACCAACGCGGCTTAAAGTAACAAAATCTGAAAACGCGTGGACAACACGGGAAGTAGTCCGCCTCAGACGCAAGGCGAAAAAGATAAGAAAGCGGTACACGCAATGCCCTTCCGCGGAAAATATGAGTAGACTTGCTTATCTGCGCGCGCAGCTTAGCGACAGTATCCAAAGGGCCAAACAGTATTACTATGGTGTGTCAATGAAAATTTTTTTGTTATCTTCTCCTGCGAAATTCTGGCGTCATTTCTCTAAAAGAAAAAGCACCTTGTTCAGTGTTGATATTAACAATTATATCAGTGGGGGCGGCAGTAGTGGGGGCGGAAGTACGCTCGCGACCATGTCACTCACGCACGCATGGCTCTCTTTGCATTTGATGCCGCTTATCGTCGACCCAACGTTATCAAGCTTGGAACTACTAACTTTTCCGGATCTGCCGTGTCTGCAAGCGTATGACGTCACTTGGAACGCCCAGTGGGACCAGCCTAGTGGGACGACGCCGGAAGTCTGCCGCAGCGTGGATATAAAGCCGTCGCCGAGCCCGCCGGACTTCAGTGGGGGCGGCAGTACGCTCGCGACCATGTCGCTCACGCACGCATGGCTCTCTTTGCAGGTTAGTTATTACTCAAAAACAAGTTATCGTTCTAACTGCATTTTTCTTGTTGTGCTGCCGCTCCCACTGAGGTGTTGTGAAATTCTGTGCTCGATGTGGTCGTACCTAGAAGTGTTACTTTTTGGTGATGTTGAAACAAATCCGGGCCCAACCACTGAGGAACTCCTTCAAAAAATTTTAGACAACCAAAATCAAATGGAGGCCAGGCTTGCTAGTATTGAGGACAAAATTCAATCTCTGGCGGACCAGTGTGGGAGGCTCCTTGGCCTCGAAATAACCGTCCGCAACCTAGAGCGAACTGTCCAGTACCAGCAGAAAAGAATAACTGCAATGGAAGATAAAGCCCTACAGAATTATTTGATTGTATTCGGTATTCCCGAATCTGAGAACGAAACGCGAGAAGATATACAGGACAAGGTACTAAAAAGCATATTCACTAAACGTCTTGGTGTCACTGTGTCGTCCGTAGAACGAATTCATAGGCTTGGGCGAAAAAAGGCCGATAAAGACAGATCTATTATTATGAGGCTATATGACTATAACGAAAAAATTGCGATATTCAACCAGTGTAAGAAATTGAAAGGATCAGAAATCAGTATATCCCATGATTACTCACAGGAAACTCATGAAAAGCGGAGGTTACTTTGGCAATCAGCCCAAAAAGATAAGAAAGAGGGAGCGAAAGTCAAGCTTGTTCACGACAAGCTCGATATTAATGGTACAATGTACACGTGGGACAAGCAGTCGAACACTCGGGCCAGAATTCGCAGTGATAATGGAACTGCTTCGCGGGATCGGGACTGACAGCAGGCGAGCAATGGAATTAAGCTACTAAACATAAACGCCCTAGTGTCGTAAACAAGCTTGAAGAATTGGAGTGCGTATCGTTACAGCATGATCCACATTTAATTGCCATAACTGAGACATGGTTAAACGTAGAAAGTACGAATGACGAAGTATTTCCCAGTTCATACAGCGTAATCCGTAAAGATAGAGCAACGAGAGGGGGTGGTGTGGCATTGCTGATTAAAGGTTCAATCAAGTATGAGCAGTTCCCCCTTTTAGATGACCACGAAAGTGTTTGGTGCAAGATATTTCTTGATGAAACAGCTGTAATAATTGGCGTCATTTATAGACCGCCGGGAAGCCCTGTCGAATTTATTCAAAAAATAGACGATCACTTAACAGCCCTAACTAGTACCAAAAGCCTCATAATTATGGTTGGGGATTTCAACTTGGCTGGAATAGATTGGGAGGCGCGCATTCCTGGGCCTTTAGAGAAGCCTCACGCGGAATAGATATTGGAAACGATGGGAACACACAGTCTTATTCAGGTAGTTGACAGCCCCACGCGAATACAAGGACAGTGCCAGAGTTTGCTGGACCTGTTATTTTTGTCAGAGGAAACGTTTCAATATGCAGTCGAAATTAAGGAAGGGATCTCTGACCATAAGATTGTCGTGGCCACGGTTCAAATTGCAAATAAGGGCGTAGTAAAGAATCCGATCGTGAAGGTTTACAATTTCAAACGAGCCGATGACACATCCATTCTTGATTTACTAGAAACGTCTTTTGATAAGATGCGCAGAGGGAATAACGTTCATGAACTTTGGGAATACTTTACACGTACTGTGAGTGAATGTTTATCTCGTTTTGTGCCGAAAAGAAAGAAATGCTTACAAAAAACAAACCCGTGGATTAATCGACATATAATTCATTTGAAACGACGACTGCGCCGGGCACGACAAAAAAAGACCGAGAAACTCTGTTGCCATCGCTACGCTTAGTACCGACGTACGGAAGGAGTTAAAAACTGCTAAAAAGCATTTCTTTTCAACAACGTTGGCGGATTATTTGAAAAATTCACCTCAGAAGTTTTGGAGATACTTAGTTGGGTCAAAGCCGGCTACAACCAGTGTAATTTTAAATGGAAATATTTGCAGTGATCCAGTTACAGTTGCTGAAGCTTTTAACAATTTCTTTAACAGTACATATACTAGCCCGACGGACATGGCCTCGATAAATGAAGAACATGATAGGCATATGAAGATGACATTGTTATCTCTAGGGAAGTTATAATTGAATTGCTCTTAAAATTAAATGTCAAGAAGTCTTCAGGGCCTGATAAAATACCGAACGAGGTTTTAAAGCGCTATTGCGAATGGTTTGCATTATTCTTAGTCGAAATGTTTGCCTCCTCATTGGAAACTGGTGTTGTGCCGAGTGATTGGCTGCTAGCAAGGGTTCTGCCCGTGCCCAAAGTTGGAGCCAAGCTGACGGTTGAAAACTATCCCCCCATTTCCATTACATGTACAGTGTGCAAAACGTTTAGAGCATATAATTGGTAAACATCTTGTTGCCTACTTTGAAAATAACAACCTCTTTTACAACAAACATGGTTTTCGCCGACGCCTTTCAACTGTGACACAGTTATTTGAAACAGTTCATCACTTTGCTGCAGCTATGAATTCGAAAGAACAAACAGATGTTATTTCATTAGATTTATCAAAGGCTTTTGACAAGGTATGTCATGCGAAACTTCTAAATAAATTACATGGTTACGGTGTTAATTTACAAATAATTAGGTGGATTCAAGCTTACCTGACGAATCGTCAACATTTTGTGGAAATAGCCAAAGAACATTCATCTTTTTTGTCCTTCCCTTCTGGTGTGCCGCAAGGGTCGGTTTTAGGCCCAATTTTGTTTCTGCTGTACATTAATGACATTGCAAGTGGTGTACATCCCAACATTGAAGTGCGATTGTTTGCCGACGATTGTCTTTTGTTTACACGCGTCAAGACTGCGTCTGACCAAACTTGTTTAAATGATGCCTTAAACATTATTCACAATTGGTGCGCAAAATGGGATATGGAAATCAACCCTAAGAAGTCTGCCTGCATGACAGTCTCAAACAAGAAAACGCCTTTAATGTTTGGCTATACAGTGAACACGAACCAAATCAAAAGATCCACCCAAATTAAATATCTTGGTATGACAATTACAGATACACTAAATTGGAATGCACATATCGACAATATCTGCGGATCAGCTCAGCGCAAACTTGGACTACTGAGACGTAAATTAAGAGGTGCTCCTCCTGAGGTTAAACTTCAAGCGTACAAAACTATTGTTCGGCCTGCCTTAGAATACGCTAGTGTAATTTGGGACCCGCATCACCAATATCAAATAAATAAACTGGAGCGTGTTCAGAGGCTAGCAGCGCGATTTATTTTTCCGTTTATGAGAGGAGGCAGTCAATAACAACCCTGCTCACTGAGGTTAAACTCCCTCAACTTGCCATTCGCCGAACAATCGCTCGACTAAACTTTTTATATCAGCTTTACAACAATAAGCTCAATTTAATCCCTAATCTCTATTTGCGTCCCCCAGGAAGAGTCTCATCACGAACCAATCACCCACACGTTATTATGCCCTATACACCAAGAATTGACACATTTAAAAACACTTTTCTTGTCAGAACGATTGTCGACTGGAACTGCTTTGCCGCTGATTTCTTTGAAAATGTAGACACAGTTGAATCTTTTGTTGGTAAATTACAATTGTCATTCTATGATGTAGTTCCCACTCTGTAACAGCCCGACAGGGCTTACAGTATTGTGAATAAATAAATAAATAAATAAAAACAATTACAGACAAGAAACCATTGCCGAGTCTTTCAATACTTTCTTTACTTCCGTTTTTACAAGAGATGACGGCAAGAAACCTCGTTTTGATGTTTTCGACAGCATACCGCCCATTGGCGGAATCGAAATATCTGAGCAAGGCATATTGGCACTATTATTGAAAATTGACGTTAAGAAAACTCCTGGAATAGATGGCATACCGAATACATTTCTTGTGAGGTATGCGGAATGGTGTTCCAAATACCTCTGCATTATATTTAATAAATCCCTTACTGTATCCGAACTTCCAATAGATTGGAAATTTTTAAAAATAGTCCCCATACCTAAAACTAATAACACCTCCTAAATTCCTTGCTACAGGCCTATTTCCTTATTGTGCACTTGCGCAAAAATTTTTGAGCACATCATTTTAAAACACATTTCGCTTTTCTTGGAAAACCATAAGATAATTAGTGCATAAGCATGGTTTCCGGAAAGGCCTGTCAACAACCACGCAACTACTAGAAACTGTTCACGACTTCGTTGCAGTATTAGATAAACAGGGGCAGACTGACATTATATTCCTGGATTTCAAAAAAGCGTTTGATCGCGTATCTCACCAAAAGCTACTCCTGAAACTTCAGTCTATTCTAAAAAACGATTTATTGCTGTTTTGGGTAGAGGCTTATCTTTCACACCGGTGCCAAAGTGTAGATATTGAAGGTGTCCGCTCAAGTCCCCAACCAGTACAGTCCGGTATTCCGCAAGGGTCCGTCCTAGGGCCATTATTTTTCCTAATATTTATCAATGATATAGCAGATGCCCTGCCCGTAAAGGTACGTCTATTCGCAGACGATTGCGTGCTGTATCAAGAAGTTCACAGCCCTGCTGACCAGGCCCTTTTAAACGCATCACTCGAAAGTATATTTCAGTGGTGTGAAACATGGCAAATGAAAATTAACATCCTAAAAACTGTAGCAATGACCATTACGCGAAAGCGGGAGCCTTTAAAATTTACCTACTGCATGAAAGATCATGTGCTTACAAGTGTGGATCAATTCAAGTATTTAGGCGTTATTATTTCTTCCGATTTGAAGTGGAACCAACATATTGCTTACATTCAAAAGAAAGCCATGCGCAGCCTTGGGTACCTGAGGAGAACTTTACGAAAATCCACGCAGGAAATAAAATTGTTAGCCTATAAAACTTACGTTAGGCCCATACTTGAGTACGCGTCTATAGTTTGGGACCCTTATACTAAGTTGAACATTACTAACTTAGAAAAAATTCAGAGGAAAGCTATTCGCTTCGTGTATGCTAGCTACAGTTGGCGTATTTCACATAGTGTACTTTTGGACAAAGCACAGTTAACCAAATTAGAGCAAAGAAGATACTATGAAAGACAGAAATACATGTACCTGCTGTACCATGACAAACTAGGGATGTGTAGGGATGATTATATTGAACCCGTGATTAGGCGTTCCACTCGTTCACTGCACTCAAAGAAATTGAAGGAATTTTCATGCAAAACCGACAACTTTAAAAATTCGTTCTTCCCTCGTAGTGTACCCGAGTGGAATCGGCTTAAAGCTGACGTTGTAGAATGTAGGACGGTCGAATTATTTATGAATGCTTTGAAAAAATAACATCTTGTGTACATTTCCCCTCTCCATCAAGATATACAACGGAAGTTGTATATCTTGTGTTCTTTGCCTCCAGTTGTAACTCGACGACCAATGTGTGCAGTTGTGCTTTGTGGCTCCCTTGTATGTTTTCCTGGTTTCCCCCCACAGACAGTTTTTTGCTCACTTTGTCGCGTTCTGTTGGGATGAAATTGCTACTGAAAAGATGCCTCGTATCTTATCGATACTAATAGGTTGTTACCTCAGTGCAAATGTTCTTGCGCACGCGTGCATCAGGTTGTGTTAACGCTTTTCTTTTTTGGGTGCCCTCTTTTTGTCTTTTATATTGTGCCTACAATATTGCCACTACACATAAACCTTTCCCAGGCATATTGCCACATTCTTGCTCCATTTACTTCTTCATGTCGCGTCTTTTTCCGTCTTTTTTTTCTTACCGCCCCCTCCTGCCAAGGACCTTGTACCAGAGGTCGGCAGTACCATGTAAATAAATAAATAAAAAAAAGGTATGCGCAGATTCATCCCGCGTAAGCGGCCCGGGAACTCTAAATTCCCCGCTTGGTTTTCAGGTGAGCTCCGCGTGGCCTTGAAACATAAGAAGCGTGCCCATCGGAAGGCACGGCGGACAAATAGTGAGTCGTGGCAACAGCAATTTGTCTATTACAGGTCTTTGTGAAAAGTTCTCAATAAGCAGGATCAGTTACTGTACATCTCTGCTGTTAAAAATGATGCTACGCGGAGTTCCAAATGCTTCTGGCAGTACGTCCGTTTTCGCTCCGGCACGAAGAGCTGAGAACACATCAGCCTTCTCGACGAAAAGGGAAATCATATCGCTTCCGTTGCCGATGCATTTGCTGAGCACTTCAGTTCAGTATTTCCACCAAATACCCTCTCCCGCGCCCGCGAACTGTCTTCTTCGAATTTCTGTATCACCCTTATATGCGAAGAGGACGTTCTCAAGGCACTCAAACAGCTAAAGCCATCTCTTTCCTCTGGTCTGGATGGAATTCCCTCCGCACTATTAAAAGCTTACGGGGTCATACTAGCTCCGATTCTCGCTTCTATATTTAACAACTGTATAAAATCATCTACCTTTCCGCGACCTTGGAAAGTCGCGCGTATTGTTCCTGTGTTTAAGTCTGGTGTGAAAACAAAGGTAGAAAACTACAGGCCAATTTCTATCCTCGGCTCGGCAAGCAAACTGTTCGAATCAATTTTGCACGTTATTTTGTCGAGTAGTGTCAAAAACATCCTTCTTCCAGAACAACACGGTTTTTCATCTGGCCGTTCAACTACTACAAACCTTGTGTCTTTTATGCCCTTTGCCTCGGAAGCTGTGCATGGACGGGGTCAGCTCGATACCGTGTACTGTGACCTCAGCAAAGCGTTTGACTTAGTTGACCATTCCTTGCTTCTGCATAAAATGATTACTTATAACATTCCCGTTTGCTTCGTGGAGTTACTCAGCAGCTATCTTAATAATAGGTCATGTTTTGTCTCTCTTAATGATAAAGAATCTGCTGCCTACTATGCTTCCAGTGGTGTGCCTCAGGGATCTGTTCTGGGGCCCCTTTTGTTTTCTTTGTTTGTAATGACGTCTCAGCCTCTATAAATCACTCTTGTTTTCTGTTATATGCTGATGACATCAGAATATTTAAAAGAAGTTACTAGCGCTGAAGATTGCATAGCTCTTCAATCTGATGTGGATGCTTTTAGCAACTGGTGCTCCGCGAACAAACTTGCTCTTAGTGGCACTAAAACGAAGGTTATGTCCTACACTCGTAGAACAAACTCCATAGTTTATCCGTACGTTGTAAAAAGTGTGCCACTACCGCGTGTGTTGAAAATATCTGACCTTGGAGTTGTATTTGACAGTGCGCTAAACTTTTCTGCTCATGTGGATTTTATTTCTAAGCGCGCCCTTTCTGCTCATGTGGATTCTATTTCTAAGCGCGCCCTTCGCCGCTTCGGGTTTGTCTGTCGAATATCAAGAGAATTCAGCAACCCTGTCTCACTACTAAAGCTTTATTTGTCTCTTGTCCACCCTATTTTAGAATATGCCTCTGTTGTTTGGAACGGCAGGTGCCAGTTCAACAGTAATATACTTGACAAAGTGCAAACTAAGTTCATATCTATCCACAAACATCGTTTCTCCCGCCACAGTGGCAATTGTTCAGACTTTTTTACTTCTAATATGGACACATCTCGCCCATGTCTATCTGCTACAAATGGCTGCAGCATGAGATGGCTTCCCCTTTCGGCGTCACCTCGGGTGAAATAATTCTTTTCCCCGACCAGCAAGATTGCTGAAAAGGCTTCTCGTTTGATACGCAATTTTGAGAGCGAAACCTTGTTAGTGGGACCGATAGTGTTCTCTAAAAAAAACGAATGAACTTCCCCACACACCAGCTGGGCGACTGAAAGGAAATGATAAGGTATTTAGACACACGGCGTGTTCCTGAAACCGGGCTTCCATTGAGTCATAACAGTCCCATGGCAGTCGCGCAAAAGGAACGGCTCCGGATGAGAAAATACACGCATCGATGACGAAGAAGGTGTACAATAGTATACCTTTATCTCATACACTGCGTATCCGTATACATTTACATAGTTCGTGGGTGCGTTTACTTGGTGCTGCGAGAAAACGGCGCTTGGGTTTATTCTTTGTTTGCATTTCGGTATTTGAAGGTTGGACGATGAATTGGAGCCATTTTCAGCGAAAGATAACAGCACTTTCAGCTTTCGCACCCCTCTCAACTCTCCTTAGAAAGCGTGCTTGTTTAAATTATTAGCCGATATACTTTTTAATATCAGTGCAAACAAACAAACAAACAAACCGACTGCGGATTCATTGGTATTTCAGAGACTTATTTATAAACGCGCCATACATTACCATCAAATGTCCAAATCCTCTGCTCTTAAGCTTGATTCTCTAAACTTTTCATAAATGTCCAGCTTTTTGTCCTTCCGCAAATAACTCACCACAGTAGCCATCTGCCGTTCTTCTCCCTCAGATAACTTCACCGGTGTTCCCCTATGTAGTGTTCCTTGGGCTTTATTATACCTGATGTATAAAGTAATTTCGCAATGAATATGTGATCCAAATAAGACTATGAGCAATTGTGCAGAAATTTGAGCGATTAACTGTGATCATAGAGTTTTACGCTAATATATGCTAGAGGGAAATTTGTCCCTGCAGTCGCGGGCGCAGTGGGCGGCGCCATTGGCGCTAGCGACGTTCCCCGCCTACTTGGCTTAGCTAGCCGTAAGGCTTCTTTTTTGTCTCGAAGCCAAAATCAAGACAAAACAGCAACATTTTTTTCTTGTTCATCGTGCATGGAGCTTCTGCATAATCATTGCCAAATTAATCGTTTTTGAGGTTCAATTTTATATTACAAACCAAATTTGGCGTGTTCGGGTATTTGTTGCCGGTAGGGAAGCGATTTATTAGTTTTCGCATTTTGTTTTTTACTTGTAAGGAATGTTTTTCTTATTCTATTTCTCTTCAGTGCTGTTGTCAAACCTGTCTGCTATTTCCGTAATGATTTGTACTATTTTCCGTGTTATCTGTCGGTTTTGATGACCTCTTTATTAGGAACTGAGTTTATCACCTCATTTACTCAAAGCTCTAGTTCAGCCTGTAGGTTATTGTGAACAAACAAACAAACAACCAAAAGATGGAGAGAAAGAGAGAGCGAGAGAGAGAAGGGATGAACTTTATTTGAGCCCAAACAGGTAGAAGGAAAGCGGTGAAACGGAGGAAGTCACCTGGCCTTCCCGGTTAGACGGCGGCCATGAAACCATGGGCCCAAGCCGCATCTTCCGTCAGCTGGACGAGTAGTTGCTGTGACCCGAGGTGAGAGCTCTTGAATCCCGATATTTAATGCTCTGTTAGGTGAACGAGATTTCTGTGGGCATGCCCATATGATGTGTTGTAGGGTGGCTTTGTCTGCCTACCGCTTGCATCTGTCAGAATATGTATTTCAGTGTAGTCGTCTGTAGGCAACCGACTGCCATCTGTTGAAAGAAGAGCATGGTGCAGGGTACTTCAGGCGGCTCAACCTGTAGTGGTGCGTAATCGCCCTGTACGTGGCCAGCCTGTCTCTGCTCCCCGAGAACGTAGGCCCGATGTCTTCGTCGAGGACAGCCTGGTTGCCGAAATCTCGGGCTGCCTCGTGAGCCAGTTCATTCCCCGGCAGGGACGAGTGCGCTGGTGTCCATAGAAAGCGAACATGCCTGCATCTGTCGCCAATAAATGTCGAAATAATTTTGGCCGCCGGCAAGGATATTCGTCCGCCAGGAAGTTTCTAATTGCCGTCTTTGAATCAGACACAATAATTTTGGCTTCCGTGCTAGCTATTGCGAGCGCATTACCCACTTCTTCCGCCACCTCAGTGTGCGTCGTCAGGATTGTGCCCGAGGGCATTCAGTTTCCTTGCTGGTCTAAGACGGCTACGGCCGCCGCCGGTCGGTCGTGATAATCCGCAGCATCCACATAGAGGACATGTTGGTTCCCGTACAGCTGCCAGTGAAGTTAAAAAGCCCTGGCGGTTCTTCTGTCAGGATGATGATCCAAGTGCATATTTCGTGGTATGGGAGAACAATGGATGTATGATCGAGTGCTGTCATCCAGAGAGCATTTGATACCATGTTAAGAGGCGAAGGGGATGCGCAGGGACCTTATACTTGTGCGGACAGTTTCGCTGCACGAGAGCCTGGGCAGCAACGCCATCCTTGGGGCTTCTACTAGCTCTACCGGGGTGTTGTGCACCCCCCCTGCTTGGAAGCGCTCCGGGGATGCTATGACGCGTATTCATACAGGTTGCTTGGAGGCTTTCCGGATGATGCCCTGAAGCTTCTCTATTTTAGCACTTTTGAAGTTCAAGAAAGTAGCCACGTATACGATGCGACTTCTAATAAAAGCATAAACCAGGCACAGTAAATTTTCCTCCTTCAGGCCGTGGTGTATGTTAGCTATGCGGGCTATGAGTCGGCTGATTTGCTCCGCACTAGATTTCAACGTCGATATACTAGCTGTGTTGGTTCCAATTGCTTGAACACAAAGGCCAAGTACGCAAATGCGCTCGACGCATGGAATCAGGTTTCCCTGTATATACACGAATTTTTGGGATGTCCTTCATACTTTTTCCCTGTTTGTCCGATTTTTCAGGGCAGCAGGCATGAAATCTTGCGCAAATACTGCTTTTCACTTCCTTAACCGTATCACATAGATGATTTCACTTTTTCTTTTAGCGGTGGTGGCTAACACATTGAAGCGTAAGATGCGCGGATATTTAAAGAAACAACCTCCCAGATGTGGAGGCGGACACAGTCGCGCAAGTATGTTCTTTGGTCGGACACCAAGCCCGGAATTTCAAGACGTGGGTATGGACACTAAAACTCCACATCTCGTTACAGGGAAAAAAGCACTCAAACAAAAAAAGACGGTACTCCATAATATACATCAAACGCGCCCCGTGGTTTTTCTTTTTATTGCACGAAGTACTATCTCAGTTATACCCAGTAGTTTGTACACTTGGCCGGAACATGTATTGAACAATGCCAATTATTCAGCCCTGTTGGCATTCGTAATGGGTAAATAGGCACAATAACCATTTGACCGTATCCCACAATGTCTACAAGGGCAATGGTGCGGACAACGCAATGGCCAGAGGTGAGGGGTGCACTGTAAGAAAGTTGGTGTGGAAGGCATAAATTTTATGTACGTAAGAAACTATTTTATCAAAAAAAGTTTAGCATAATAACCAATTACACTCTAGTCCCCTTATAACAATATCCAAGGGCCAAGAAAATGTTATAGTTATAAACGATTATTGTTATAAGCGGGTTGCGAAATAAAAAGACGGAACAGAGCTCAAAACATTTTATTCGCATGCCAGCAAGGTCGCACTACTACTAATTTGCGGGAAACAAGACACAGCCGGTCACCTTTGCTTGCCGCGTGTGAAGCTAACGCAAATATTTTCCAAGAGCATCTATAGGTGCTTCACCTTGCTGAGGTAAATTTTCTTGGCGGAAACAAAGTCCCCCAGCTACTGTCACTCATTAGGCCTCCTACGAAGACACTACCGGAGTAGACTACGCAACCGCGTCATTAGAGTCATCAATGCTGCATTTTTGGTGCACAATATAACCGGATTTAATCGTTATATCCGATATCGCGGCACTGTAGCACAGTAATAAGCGGTTTATTTAACCATAAAAAGAATACAAAAGTTGACGGTGCCATAGCTGTTCATCGTTAAATCCAGTATATTGCTATAAACGGTATCGTTACAAGTGGACTCGACTGTACAAATATTGCGAAATACTGACAGGGCTATAGATAAACTCCGTAGGAGAACCGTACAAAATGCCGGTGTAAATTGTCCCCATTTGCTTTCTCTTAATAAATTTGTAAAAGTAAACTTGTGAAGTAAGTTTCTAAAGCCTTTTTGGAGCATGCCGAACAAACCTACAACCATTTATCTGCTGCTATGCGCTGCAAGCTCCTGTAAAAATTAAAACTTCTGCCTATACTGGCTATAGCAGCAGCGAAATGGGCAGTAAATTGTGAAAGACGGTGGAAAGACAGTGTCCAAGCTTGCAATAGTAGACACAACCAGTGTCTCATGGCTCAAATTGGTAGCTTAGCTCCATTTACTTGAGGTCATTGATGTTTGAAGTAACAGTAAATATTTCCGGTAATTCGAGCAGTTAATCAAAGCGAAAATATGTGAACAGCAAACTCATTTTTAACGCAACTGAAGGATTGGCGCAAAAAGGTTTCGGAAAAATGGATTTTCACATCTTATGTAAAACTTGTGCTAGTGCATCAATACACCGACAAAAGTGAGTAAAACCTGTCAGTTTGAATTACCAAGAGGTGCTTTAACTTTATTTGCTTAATAAAACAACACACACAAATACTTATACACACACAGATGTATATATATGTATATATATATAGAAGAGAAGAAAAACTTCGAACAAGGTAAAAGCACGATTGTGGCCTACGTTTCAGCAAAGAGAACATGCTTCCCTCAGGGCAATCTCTCGCCTGGCAGGCACGGTTTAAATAGGGGTAGGACCCCAGGTGAAAGGAGAGAAGGAAAGATGGAAGGCAAATTGAGCAAGCTGATTGGTTAGGGAGTATATCGGGGGATATGTTGAGGGGGAAAGAAGGTGTATCGTTTGAGCTGCGAGGTAGGTCACAGCAAAGTCAGGTGGAGGGGGGGGGTTAATTCCGGGATTTTTTGGAGAGAACAGATGAGAGGGCGTTTGCTGACGCGCTGCAGGTGCATGCGGAAAGGTTCCCAGAACCGCTGGAAGCAGGCCAGGGGGTGTTTAACAAGTGTGTGGCGCCCCCCACCCCATCCTCGTCGCCAGTGTCACCATTTAGCTCCGCGTTCGTGAACCTGGGAGGGAAGAGGTACCCTCCAGGCGAGAGATGACCTGCAGCGTGCTGGTGGTGACGGTGACTGACCCCCGAGTGTGGTGCCGCCCATCCCCGTCCTCGTCGCCAGTGTCACGATTTAGCTCCGCGTTCGGGAACCTGGGAGGGTAGGGGTACCCTCCAGCCGAGAGACGACCTGCAGCGTGCTGGTGGTGACGGTGACTGACCCCCGAGCAGCCCTGCTCGGCGGTGTTTATTGCCCGGCCACACACCAGGTTGCCCACCGAGCCTGGTGGGGCCACTGAACTTAGTGGCCAACGAATATCAGGGATGGGGGGCGGCACACTCTTGTCACACCCCTCACCCCCGAGTTTGTTTGTCCTACGCAAACACCAAACAACACCTGTCACCCCGGCGAGTAACGGTTCGGCGGTCTCCGCTGTCTCTCACTCCGCCGGAGCACAGGTGTCGAAGCCGTTGTGGCAGCATTAGGTGCTGCCTGGGTCACACTGTGACAAGTGTGTGGCGCCCCCATCCCTGATGTTCGTTGGCCGCTAAGTTCAGTGGCCCCACCAGGCTCGGTGAGCAACATTGTGTGTGGCCGGGCAATAAACACCGCCGAGCACGGCTGCTCGGGGGTCAGTCACCGTCACCACCAGCACGCTGCAGGTCGTCTCTCGGCTGGAGGGTACCCCTACCCTCCCAGGTTCACGAACGCGGAGCTAAATCGTGACACTGGCGACGAGGGAAGAAGCCCGCGGAGCGGCCGAAGCCACCGTGAACGCCGCCACCGAGAACGCCGAGACACCGCCCCCTCAAGCCAGCCGCCATTACGCCATGCCGCTGTACGGGAGGCTCGAGCCGTTCGAGAGTGAAGGGTCCGCCTGGCCGGTCTACGAGGAACAAGTCGGCGTGTTTTCCTGGGCGAACGACACACTCGAGGCAAAACAGCGCGACATCTTCCTGGCCAGCTGCGGGACCCGCGTCTTCGCTCTCCTGCTGAACCTGCTCAAGCCGGCCACGCCGCACGAGAAGTCGCTGGGTGAGCTGCTCGCGACGCTACGCTCGCAGTACAGCCCGGCTCCGTCGACGCTAATGGAGCGTTTTCGCTTCAACAACCGGAGCCGCCTAGACGGAGAGACGCTCGGGCAGTTCGTCGCAGCGCTGCGAGGGTTGGCGAGCGGCTGCGTCTTCGGGGAGCAGCTCGACTCGCTGCTCCGGGACCGTTTCGTCTGCGGCATCAACGACCCCGCCATGCAGACGCGACTCCTGGAGCTTCCCGACCCCGCGCTGGACGACGCCGTGAAGGCAGCGCTGGCGATGGAGGCTGCGGCCAAGGACGCGGGCGAGCTAGTGCGTGCAGCCGGCTCACCGTCGCCGGAGGCGGCTGTGAACAAGATGGCGGCACGGCATGGCAGGTGCGTTCGCTGCGGTGGTGACCACCCCCCTTCACAGTGCCAGTTCGCGCAAGCGGAGTGCTTTGCGTGCGGAAGAACTGGGAACATTGCTCGAGCGTGCCGAGGGGGGACGGCGGCGGACGGACGGAAGCAGCAGCCAGCGTCGAGCACAGGCTCCGCGCCAGCCCACGGCCAAGAGAGTCGGCGCAGGGGTAGGCGGCGGGGGCGTGCGGCAGCAGCTTTGGGTGCAGCGGCTAGGCTTCACATCGTGGCCGAAGACCCGCAGATTTTCGACATGTGGCACGCGGGCACAGTGCAGCCGTCGATGCCACCATACATGCTCACAGTAGAAGTGTGCGGGCGCCCCATTCCTATGGAGCTGGACACAGGGGCCAGTGTGTCTGTCATGGCCGGGAAAGCATTCAGACGCACCTTCCCTGGCGTGTCCGTCGAGGCGTCGGGCGTCATGCTGCGCAGCTACTCCGGACAGCTCGCCCAAGTCGAGGGTCAAGGCCAGGTCAGCGTCCGCATTGGCGACAGGGAGGCCACCCTGCCCCTGTACTTGACCAAGGGGTCGTCACCAACGCTGCTGGGCCGGAACTGGATCCAGGCTTTGGGAGTGCGGCTGCCGGAGTACCAGGAAGCAGTGCGTGCGGTGGAAGACGTCCCGAGCCTCCTGACCAAGTTCGAGGCCCTGTTCCAGCCCGAGGTGGGGACATTCACTGGCACGGTGGCAAGCATTCAGGTGCCAGAGGGAGCACTGCCCCGCCCAGCCCGACTGCATGGACGGCGTCATCGAGCAGTTGCTGCACCGGCGAGAGGCCGGCACCAACCGCGGCGGGGTGCTGGGCACCAACGGCCACCTGCTGCACCTGGTGGTGCTGGGCGCCAGGGCCAGCGCCCAGCAGGTGGCGCAGGCTATGCGGCAGGTGCACCCGCAGGGTTTCCGGCTCGACGACAAGGCCCAGTACGCGCTGGATTTCAGGATCATCGACGGCGACGTGGGCCTGCCGCACAACTCGTTCCACACGGAGCCCCTGCCCCACAGCTGCCTGTGCGCGTACGCCAGCCAGCCGGAACTGGAGTACATCCGCGAGAGCCTCGAGAAGACCCTGCTGGCCAACCTGGAGCAGGAGGACCGGCTGCCCTTCCACGGCCTGCCCCTGGTCATGGTTTTTGCGGGCCAGGGTGACTTCATGCGCGAGGAGGGCATCAACCGGGCCAAGAGCCTGCAGTGCCCCTTCGTGGACGACGGCGGCGGCCTGGACCCCGTGCAGCTTGAGCAGGCGCTGTGCGCGCTGGTGGAGAGCATCGAGCGGCGGGCGGGCCGGCTTCAAATCTACCAGGCGCTGCCCGTGGTCGCGAGGCCCCCGCCGGAACTGCGGCTGATGCTGTGCATGGTGTGCGGGAACCCGTACGCGCCCGAGCAGGTGCTGGCGCCCCTGCTGGCGCAGCCGGGCTGCCTGGCCACGGGCCCGCTGCACTGCTTCAGCCTGGACTCCTTCAAGGGGAGCCAGCTTCACTGGCTGCTGCCAGCACAGCACCAGGGGCTGGTGCTACTCGCGCCACATTGGTGCCACGCGCAAGTCCTTCGACTCCGGGAAGGCTGACAGCTGGTGCGAGAGTGACACAGGTGGCACCCAATGCTGCCATACCTGCATCGACACCTGTGCCCAGGCGGAGTGCCAGACTACAGAGACCGCCAGACCGTTACTCGCCGGGGGGACAAGTGTTGCTTTGTGTTTGTGTGGGACAAAGAAACTTGGGGGTGAGGGGTGTGACAAGTGTGTGGCGTCCCCCATCCCTGATATTCGTTGGCCGCTACGTTCAGTGGCCCCACCAGGCTCGGTGGGCAACATTGTGTGTGGCCGGGCAATAAACACCGCCGAGCACGGCTGCTCGGGGGTCAGTCACCGTCACCACCAGCACGCTGCAGGTCGTCTCTCGGCTGGAGGGTACGCCTACCCTCCCAGGTTCACGAACGCGATGCTAAATCGTGACAGGGGGAGAGTTGGGTCCTTATCAGAAGCTATCTGCAAGCCTCAGGACAAAAGAGAAAGTAGAGAAGGGGGGAGGAATGACCAGGTATGGGAAAAAAGAAAAAGAAAGAGAAAAAAGGAAAAGAAAGAAAAAAAGGAAAAAACAGGGAGGCAAAGTACACAAACCCACACCCAAAAGAAAGAGCGATAACCCGACTGTTGAAAAGGCACGTGTCGCCTAGGGCGACTGCACTGGAAGAGGCTTCTCCTGAAACTCCACAACGAAAAGATAAAGTTAGACTGACGTCAGGGCCACAAGACAAAGCGAAGAAAAAAAAGAGAAATAAAATGAAATTCCAAAAGCAAAGGTTGGGGATGCGGGCGCGTATTAGCTGAAAGCGAAAGAATCAAAACAAAAAGAATCAGGTGACCAGGTACAGAGCAGAGTGAACGGTCATAGTCTTTGGATGAGGTATATGCACGAAAATGCCTAATGCAGTATTCCCGGTGAATATCGCAAGGATTCCAAGTTGCCCTGAGGCGCAATAATTCCAGCAGGTTCCATTGAGTTGAATTTGTGAATTAAGTAGGATTCTCGGTATTTCCTGTCCCTAGGAGACTTAAAATTTGACTCAAGTATATATAACTTAAGGTCATCAAAATTGTGGCCTGGTTGGTTGAAATGCTGCGCTACAGCTATGGAGGATTTGCTTAGAGTATCTGCCCGGTGACCATTAAGCCGTAGGCTCATAGGATGACTCGTTTCGCCTATATACTGTTTGTGGCACATTGAGCATTCCAACATATACACAATGTTGGATGAAGTGCAAGTAAAACTTGAATTAATCTTGTGGACATAATAACTGGCTGTGCTTTTTACAACGCAGTCTGTTTGCAGGTGCTTACAAGTCTTTCATCTAGGGCGGGGGCAGCTGGCTATGACTGGTTGCTTTGAAGGCCCTGTTTTAGCATGCACTAAAATATCTTTTAGATTCCTGTTTCTCCAGTAGGTAACCCTTGGTGCTTCTGGGAAAGTCTTTTTAAGTCGGTCGTTACTGGCTAAAATGGGGTAGTACTTCCGCAGTATATTGCCGCGAACCATACATTGGGTTTGTTTATTTGTGTTTTGCTTTTACCGCCCGGCTGCGCCGGTCTGCGTTATCTCTGCGCCAAGGGAAGCGCGTGTTCCATTCTTTCTTTCTGTGCCGCATGTACTATCTGTTGTGATAGGGAGAGCATTCCGATCTAACGTGAACAGCCCAGAATAATCTTCTTGGATCTACTATGTTCTCGATGCGAATCGACGTTTCGAGAACCACGCGCGCCGAAAGATAAAAAGCCTCCAGTGCGGACGCCGGGGCATTCGATTCGACGACACTCGCCTGTGCAAGTCACTTTGTTGACCGCTGCTTCGCCGCCTCTGTATTCTTTTGAGTTATTAGAGGAGCACAAGTTCGCTCCAATAAACGTATTTCTCGTTCAAGACAACTGCTTCGTCCTTGTCTTCGTGACATCTGGTGGAGGTGCTGGGTACGCACCCTTCATGCCCACTACAACCTCTGGAAGACGCCAAGCCAGTCCAACAAGAGCCACCCTCCGCGTGCAAGATTTACCACCCGAGTTCGGTCTACTACCGGAGAAGACGAAGAAGAAAGACGTCGCAACCAGCACCATGCTCAACCAAGCCAATCCTCCTGTCGTTCTGCAGCAGCCACGGGAACCGCCATCATTTCGGGGGGCCCCCGCAGAAGACCCAGAAGAATGGTTGGAAAAACTGGAGCGCGTCCGGAAATTCAACAGGTGGGACGACGCAGAAACGTTCCGGCACGTTTTCTTTTACTTGGAAGATTCGGCTCGCACTTGGTTCGAGAACCACGAGAGCTCCTTGACAAACTGGGCTCAGTTCAAAAGCGAGTTCACTAAGACCTTCACTACCGTGGTCAGAAAAGAACGCGCAGCGCTTTTACTCGAAACTCGAACGCAGCACCCCAACGAAGGGGTAGTGATCTTTGTTGAGGAGATGAAGAGGTTGTCTCGACGTGCGGATCCGGAGATGACAGAAGAAAAGAAACTGAGGTTTCTCATGCGAGGGGTAAAGCAGGAGCTTTTTGCTTGCCTTGTCCGCAATCCTCCCAAGACGGTGGCCGAATTCGCGTCTGAGGCGGCCGCGATGGAGAAGACGCTGGAAGTTCGAACGAGGCAGTACGATCGCCCGGTCAACGTGATAGTTTCCGAGACGATCGGTGCCGGGGCTACAATCTCCGACACACTGCGTGAGACCATCCGAGCAGTGGTCAGGGAGGAGCTCCGGAAGCTTTTTCCGACGACGCCGCAACCTCAAGTGGCTTCCCTGACTGACGTCATCCGCGAAGAGGTTCAACACGCTTTGGGCACTTCTATGCCATCCGAGGCACCCCGGGAGCCACAGGCGATGACCTATTCTGCGGCTGTTCGTCGACCCCGCCCTGCTCCAACGCGTCTACAAGAAGCTCCACCGTACCGCCGTCCACTCTCGCCGCCGTCCCCACTCTCGCCGCCGTCGACTGTACCGCCGTACACAGCCCAAACCCAGACGCCGAGGAAGACTGGCGTTTGGCGAACGCCAGATCATCGTCCGCTGTGCTACCATTGCGGGGAGGCCGATCACATCTATCGTCGCTGCCCGTACAGGAGACTCGGACTGCGTGGTTTCTCCGTCGACGCCCCACGCCCCCGACCCGGCCAGCGCCCTACTGAGATCGACGAATACCTGTCCAACACCAACCGAGGACCAGCCCGCTCACACCGATCGCCATCGCCCTACCCATACCAGTCGCCTAACCGCCGTAGCAATGCTGATTTCGCACGTGGAAGGTCCCCCAGACCACGCGGGGGAAACTAAAAGCAGCAACTTCTGGAGGTGAAGTTGCTCTACGGCGAAACACTGGAAACCCTCGAACGACGCAAGGACGCGCCGAAAACAGTGATTCACGACATGCCCTCATCCCGACGACCCGACCCAGCCCTGACGAGACTCCTGAACACGAGGACAGCTACACGGCGCGACGCGTACCCGACCTGACCGAGACGTTCGCTGAGAAGACGACGACAACGACGATACACAGTGCCCGACCGTCAACACGTACAAGCAGAGATACGACGCCCCGACGAACCCGGAACTCGAGGAAGACTGCATCTGACGTCAAGGTGTCCATCGACAGCTTTGACGTAGTCGCCCTCGTAGACACGGGAGCTGACTATTCTGACTATTCGGTAATGAGCGGACCATTTGCGTCTTAACTGAAGAAAGTTATGACCAGATGGGACGGTCCGCATACACGCACAGCAGGAGGCCACCTCGTGACGCCAAGTGGAACGTGCACATCGCGCGTCACCATAGACGGCACGACGTACTCTGCCGCGTTCGTCATCTTGCCTAACTGCTCCCGCGACGTAATTCTCGGAATGGACTTTTTGACGGACAACGGCGCAATAATTGATCTGCAGACCAAGTCGATAACATTTTCCTCCAATCACTCCAGGACGCCGCAGCCGAACCCCGATCACCGTGCTGCTGTCAGGATCGCCGACGATCACATCACCATGCCACCCCGCGCAAGGTTGATGATCGCCGTCTACTGTGAGGATGCTGCTTCTGACTTTGACGCTATCGTAGAGAGTGATCGAAGGTTGCTTCTCGACCGCGGTGTCTCCGTCGCAAGAGGCATTGCGCGCTTCAAGGAACACCAATCCCACATTTTGGTTACTAATTTCACCGAGGAGTACCAGCATTTAAACAAGGGCGCGGCAATTGCATTCCTGGAAGAAACGCAAGAAGCAAGTGACGTGATCGCGGTCGCCGACTTTGAATGCACCCCCGTAGAAACCTTCAAGCTCCCGCAGCCCTTCGACGTGAATCCGGCGCTACCGCAAGAACAACGGAAAAAATTATTGGCTTTGCTGCGTCGCTATAGCGAATGTTTTTCGTCGAGCGCAAAACTACGTCAGACCCCTCTAGCCAAGCACCGAATAATAACCGAAGATGGAGCCCGACCTACCCGACAGTCACCGTACCGCGTCTCTTCACACGAAAGGGAAGCCATCCGGACTCAAGTCGACGACATGCTCAGCGACGACATTATACAGCCATCGAAAAGCCCCTGGGCTGCGCCCGTCGTACTCGTAAAGAAAAAAGACGGCACATTAAGGTTTTGTGTTGACTACCGGCGACTGAACAAAATCACGAAAAAGGACGTGTACCCCCTCCCCCGAATCGACGACGCCCTCGACCACCTCTGCCACGCGAAATACTTCTCATAGATGGACCTGAAGACCGGCTACTGGCAAAATGAAGTGGACGAGAGACCGAGAGAAGACTGCATTTATAACCCCAGACGGCCTATACGAGTTCAAGGTGATGCCGTTTGGGCTGTGCACAGCACCAGCGACGTTTCAAAGAGTCATGGACACTGTGCTAGCTGGCCTTAAGTGGCACACCTGCCTCGTATACCTCGACGACGTAGTGGTATTCGCCCGGACTTTCGACGAACACCTTGCAAGGTTGGAGTCTGTACTCGAGGCCATTCGTACGTCGGGGTTGACGCTGAAGCCTGAAAAGTGCCGTTTCGCATACGAGGAACTCAAGTTCTTGGGCCACGTCGTCAACGCCGCGGGAGTCCTACCTGACCCGGCAAAAACTTCAGCCATTGCGAACTTCCCAAGGCCGAAAGACAAGAAGGGCGTGCGAATATTTCTCGGGCTGTGCGCATACTACCGGCGCTTCGTCGGAAACTTCGCACGCATTGCAGAGCCACTCACACGCTTGGCGAAAGACAGCACCCCTTTCAGCTGCGAAAACGACCAAGAAAAAGCATTCTGCGAGCTGCAAAAACGCCTGCAAAGCCCGCCCGTGCTCGCTCATTTCGACGAAAATGCCGAAACGGAAATGCACACGGACGCCAGTGATATAGGCTTGGGTGCCGTCCTTGTCCAAAAGCAAAGCGGCTGCGAAAGGGTAATCGCCTATGCCAGCCGTGGTCTGTCGAAGGAGGAGAAAAACTATTCTGCCTCAGAGAAAGAGTGCCTGGCTATTATATGGGCGATTTCAAAATTTCGCCCATACGTGTATGGAAGGCCATTCAAGGTTGTAACAGACCACCACGCGCTGTGTTGGCTCGCCAATTTGAAGGACCCCTCTGGCCGTCTTGGGCGGTGGAGCTTGCGCCTGCAGGAGTTCGACGTTACAGTCGTTTATAAATCCGGCAGGAAACACTCCGACGCCGACTGCCTGTCCCGCGCCCCCGTCGACCCACCACCACAAGACTCTGATGAAGACAGGGCGTTCTTCGGGATCTTGACGGAGAGCGACCTAGCCGCCCAGCAGCGTGCCGACCCCGACTTACGCGTCATAATCGAGTACCTCGAGATATGCAACGTTGCCGTTCCTAGGACCTTCAAACGCAGCTTACCAGCATTCAGCCTGAGAAACTCCGTCCTCGTGAAGAAGAATTTCAGCCCCGGAACAAGAGCGAATTACCTTCTCGTCATCCCCGCGGACCTTCGTGACGAAATTTTGGAAGCGTGCCACGACGACCCGTCTTCCGGACATCTCGGCACAGCCCGCACTATTGGAAAAATCAAGGCGAGGTACTACTGGCCCGGCCTTACCTCTGACTTCACCCACTACGTCCGGAGCTGCCGTGACTGCCAGCGACGAAAAACGCCGCCGACAAGACCCGCCGGACTTCTGCAACCGATCGCCGTCCCATCGAGACCATTTCAACAGATTGGAATGGACCTTTTAGGCCCGTTCCCTACGTCACGATCACAGAACAAGTGGATTGTCGTAGCGACAGACTACATGACGCGCTACGCAGAGACCACCGCTCTTCCGAGGGGGACTGCACAAGAAGTGGCAAAGTTCTTTATAAGCCAAGTTGTGCTGCGACATGGAGCCCCGGAAGTCCTAATCACAGACCGCGGAACGGCATTTACTGCGGAGCTGATGCAAGGAGTATTACGCTACAGCAACACGGATCACCGAAGAACTACGGCGTACCACCCCCAAACGAACGGACTAACAGAACGTCTGAACAAGACAATCGCAGATATGCTGTCAATGTACGTTGACGTTGAACATAAGACTTGGGACGAAGTGCTCCCGTATGTCACGTTTGCGTACAACACGGCTATCCAGGAGACGACGCAGCTGACGCCGTTCGAGCTTGTCTACGGTAGAAGGCCGTCTACGATGCTCGACGCCATGCTTCCGCACGTAGAAGACGACGACCTCAACGCCGACGTCCACGGATATCTTCAACGTGCGGAGGAGGCCCGCCAGCTAGCTCGAGTTCGTATAACGGACCAGCAGCTGGTGGATGCGGGCCGCAACAACCTCCGACGCCGAGACGCCAAGTACCAACCAGGGGATGGTGTGTGGGTTTGGACTCCCATCCGACGACGCGGACTCAGTGAGAAGCTCCTGCGACGCTATTTCGGACCCTACCAGATTCTACGACGTGTTGGCCAACTTACCTACGAAGTGATCCCTGATGGTGACTCCGGCACATCACGACAACGCAGGCGGCCTGAAGTCGTCCACGTGGTTCGCCTAAAACCTTTCTACGGACGATGACGAACTTTTATTTTCATTTGTTCGGACTGTCGCTTATGTTAGCATCGGGTCGATGCACTCTTAGAGGGGGGGTAATGCCGCGAACCATACATTGGGTTTGTTTATTTGTGTTTTCCTTTTACCGCCCGGCCGCGCCGGTCTGCGTTATCTCTGCGCCAAGGGAAGGACGTGTTCCATTCTTTCTTTCTGTGCCGCATGTGTTATCTGTTGTGATAGGGAGAGCATTCCGATCTAACGTGAACAGCCCAGAATAATCTTCTTGGATCTACTACGTTCTCGATGCGAATCGACGTTTCGAGTACCACGCACGCCGAAAGATAAAAAGCCTGCAGTGCGGACGCCGGGGCATTCGATTCGACGACACTCGCCTGTGCAAGTCACTTTGTTGACCGCTGCTTCGCCGCCTCTGTATTCTTTTGACTTGTTAGAGGAGCACAAGTTCGCTCCAATAAACGTATTTCTCATTCAAGACAACTGCTTCGTCCTTGTCTTCGTGACAATATTGTTTACGTTTGGGAGGCCGTTTGAAAATTTAGTTATTAGGGCAGGTGGCCTGACGCTTTCGTTTTGCCGTTGTTTATTGGGAACGTCATCCCTTTTGAGATTAGACACACGTTGGTACGCCTGATCGAGCGAGCTTTTGGGGTGGTTCCTGTTCATAAGGGTGGCCTTGAGTTCGTCTAGGTGCTCTACGTAGTCACTGTCATCACCGCATACTCTTCTAAGCCTGGTGGCTTGTCCTTTGTAGGATCTTTGGGATATTTGTAGGACAAGCCACCAGGCTTAGAAGAGTATGCAGTGATGACAGTGACTACGTAGAGCACCTAGACGAACTCAAGGCCACCCTTATGAACAGGAACCAACCCAAAAGCTTGCTCGATCAGGCGTACCAACGTGTGTCTAATCTCAAAAGGGATGACGTTCCCAACAAACAACGGCAAAACGAAAGCGTCAGGCCACCTGCCCTAATAACTAAATTTTCAAACGCCCTCCCAAACGTAAACAATATACTGCGGAAGTACTACCCCATTTTAGCCAGTAACGACCGACTTAAAAAGACTTTCCCAGAAGCACCAAGAGTTACCTACTGGAGAAACGGGAATCTAAAAGATATTTTAGTGCACGCTAAAACAGGGCCTTCAAAGCAACCAGTCATAGCCAGCTGCTCCCGCCCCAGATGAGACTTGTAAGCACCTGCAAACAGACTGCGTTGTAAAAAGCACAGCCAGTAATTATGTCCACAAGATTAATTCAAGTTTTACGTGCACTTCATCCAACATTGTGTATATGTTGGAATGCTCAATGTGCCACAATCAGTATATAGGCGAAACGAGTCAACCTATGAGCCTACGGCTTAATGGTCACCGGGCAGATACTCTAAGCAAATCCTCCATAGCTGTAGCGCAGCATTTCAACCAACCAGGCCACAATTTTGATGACGTTAAGTTATATATACTTAAGTCAAATTTTAAGTCTCCTAGGGACAGGAAATACCGAGAATCCTACTTAATTCACAAATTCAACTCAATGGAACCTGCCGGGATTAAAGCGTTTAAGGGCAACTTGGAGTCCTTGCGATATTCATAGGGAATACTGCAGTAGGCATTTTCGTGCATATAACTCATCCAAAGACTATGACCGTTCACTTTGCTCTGTACCTGGTCACCTGATTCCTTTTGTTTTGATTCTTTCGCTTCCAGCTAATACGCGCCCGCATCCCCAACCTTTGCTTTTGGAATTTCATTTTATTTCTCTTTTTTTTTCTTCGCTTTGTCTTGTGGCCCTGACGTCAGTCTAACTTTATCTTTTCGTTTTTGAGTTTCAGGACAAGCCTCTTTCAGTGAAATCGCCCTAGGCGACACGTGCCTTTTCAACAGTCGGGTTATCGCTGTTTCTTTTGGGTGTGAGTTTGTGTACTTTGCCTGCCTGTTTTTTCTTTCGTTTTCTTTTTTTCTCTTTCTTTTTCTTTTTTCCTATACCTGGTCATTTCCCCCCCCCCCTTCTCTACTTTCTCTTTTGTCCTGAGGCTTGCAGATAGTTTCTGATAAGGACCCAACTCTCACCCCCTAGCCTGCTTCAAGCGGTTCTGGGAACCTTTCCGCATGCACCTGCAGCGCGTCAACAAACACCCTCTCATCTGTTCTCTCCAAAAAATCCTGGAATCAACCCTCCCGCCCCCCCTCCACCTGACTTTCCTGTGACCTACCTCGCAGCTCAAACGATTCACCTTCTTTCCCCCTCAACATCTCCCCTGATATACTCCCTAACCAATCAGCTTGCTCAATTTCCCTTCCATCTTTCCTTCTCTCCTTTCACCTGGGGTCCTACCCCTATATAAACCGTGCCTGCCAGGCGAGAGATTGCCCTGTGGAAAGCAAGTTCTCTTTGCTGAAACGTAGGCCACAATCGTGCTTTTACCTTGTTAGAAGTTTTTCTTCTCTTGTGATCTCTGCCGTCTTCAAAGTTCTACTACTCCCTATATATATATATATATATATATATATATATATATATATATATATATATATATAGTATAAGTAAAGAGTCGGATACACAGCAAGAACAATAACAAACAATGTTTACTTACGTAGCGGCAACGGGACTTGCCTTCATCAGAGTAAAGTTACATGATTTTGCTGTCGCAAACATTTTGAACACATTTCTTATATAGGTTTGCATAAAACTGTGAGAAAGAGCGGAAAATGTTTCGGAAATGGGGAGTGTGCATACAGTCAGGCTACGCCTATGTTACAACATCAACAAACAAACAAGAAAAATAAAAATAATAAAAAAGGGTGGGGGGGAGCGAGAGAGAGAAAAAGGGGTCGTGTTAACAATGCAGCGTTCAAGGTTGCACCATGACGGGTCAACGTATGCCGCGCGGGCTGCAAGTTCAGACAATGGGGGAAACTGGACAACTGCGGTTTGAAAAGAAAGGGAAGAGTATACACTGAGGTATTCAGTGACTGCTGAGACTGGTTCGGGGGGAAGCGAAGATGGGTGTGCCCCCCGCTGGTCAAGAGAATAGATAGGGGGCTCAAAAGAGCATTTCACAGAAGCTAGCAATTTAACAGGAAATAGGTAGGGTCACAAAAGGTTAAACATGAATAGATCACAAAGAGATCACAAACATGAATAGATCACAAACATTTTGAACACATTTCTTATATAGGTTTGCATAAAACTGTGAGAAAGAGCGGAAAATGTTTCGGAAATGGGGAGTGTGCATACAGTCAGGCTACACCTATGTTACAACATCAACAAACAAACAAGAAAAATAAAAGGGGGGGGGGAGCGAGAGAGAGAAAAAGGGGTCGTGTTAACAAAGCAGCGTTCAAGGTTGCACCATGACGGGTCAACGTATGCCGCGCGGGCTGCAAGTTCAGACAACGGGGGAAACTGGACAACCGCGGTTTGAAAAGAAAGGGAAGAGTATACACTGAGGTATTCAGTGACTGCTGAGACTGGTTCGGGGGGAAGCGAAGATGGGTGTGCCCCCGGCGGGTCAAGAGAATAGATAGGGGGCACAAAAGAGCATTTCACAGAAGCTAGCAATTTAACAGGAAATAGGTAGGGTCACAAAGGGTTAAACATGAATAGATCACAAAGAGTTAAACATTCTTAAGTGATGGTGGGAACGAGGCCTCCCTCCCCAAGACAAATGGCATTGTTGAGCCGCATTAGGCTAATAAAGCTGCTGTATTAGGAGAGTTTCTGCGAATTCTGATGGCAAACTCGAGGGTAGGAATAATAAAGCTGCTGTATTAGGAGAGTTTCTGTGAATTCTGATGGCAATCTCGAGGGTACGAGTAATGAACATAGTGATAAAAATTATGAAGCCGCTAATTTTAATCGAGGGATAAGCACGTGAGTTTTCCGTAACTTTCATTAATTCCAAGCGTGGCTGACCCAAACTTATAAATGAGATAAGATTCCCGAACCTCGCGGTCGTGGTGCGTTTTGAAGGCGGATTATAAAATCGTTGCTTTAAGATGTTCAAATGCATGCCCGGGACTGTTCACATGTCTTGACAGGGGCAAATAAGGGCAGCTTTTTGCATGAGAGCGGTGATTATTGAACCGTATTCGGAAGGGCGTTTCAGTTTGGCCGATATATTGTTGCCTACAAACAGTGCACTCTAGAAGATATACGACATTAGCGGAGTCGCAGTTAAAGTTACCTTTTATATTTACGTAGTAGTCTGAAGCCGTGCTGGTGGCGCGCTGTGTAGTGGTCATGTGTGGGCATACTTTACATCGGGGTTTATTGCAGGGCATGCAGATAAATAAACCCCGATGTAAAGTATGCCCACACATGACCACTACACAGCGCGCCACCAGCACGGCTTCAGACTACTACGTAAATATAAAAGGTAACTTTAACTGCGACTCCGCTAATGTCGTATATCTTCTAGAGTGCACTGTTTGTAGGCAACAATATATCGGCCAAACTGAAACGCCCTTCCGAATACGGTTCAATAATCACCGCTCTCATGCAAAAAGCTGCCCTTATTTGCCCCTGTCAAGACATGTGAACAGTCCCGGGCATGCATTTGAACATCTTAAAGCAACGATTTTAGAATCCGCCTTCAAAACGCACCACGACCGCGAGGTTCGGGAATCTTATCTCATTTATAAGTTTGGGTCAGCCACGCTTGGAATTAATGAAAGTTACGGAAAACTAACGTGCTTATCCCTCGATTAAAATTAGCGGCTTCATAATTTTTATCACTATGTTCATGATTCGTACCCTCGAGATTGCCATCAGAATTCGCAGAAACTCTCCTAATACAGCAGCTTTATTATTCCTACCCTCGAGTTTGCCATCAGAATTCGCAGAAACTCTCCTAATACAGCAGCTTTATTAGCCTAATGCGGCTCAACAATGCCATTTGTCCTGGGGAGGGAGGCCTCATTCCCACCATCACTTAAGAATGTTTAACTCTTTGTGATCTATTCATGTTTAACCTTTTGTGACCCTACCTATTTCCTGTTAAATTGCTAGCTTCTGTGAAATGCTCTTTTGTGCCCCCTATCTATTCTCTTGACCCGCCGGGGGCACACCCATCTTCGCTTCCCCCCGAACCAGTCTCAGCAGTCACTGAATACCTCAGTGTATACTCTTCCCTTTCTTTTCAAACCGCGGTTGTCCAGTTTCCCCCGTTGTCTGAACTTGCAGCCCGCGCGGCATACGTTGACCCGTCATGGTGCAACCTTGAACGCTGCTTTGTTAACACGACCCCTTTTTCTCTCTCTCGCTCCCCCCCCCCTTTTATTTTTCTTGTTTGTTTGTTGATGTTGTAACATAGGTGTAGCCTGACTGTATGCACACTCCCCATTTCCGAAACATTTTCCGCTCTTTCTCACAGTTTTATGCAAACGTATATAAGAAATGTGTTCAAAATGTTTGTGATCTATTCATGTTTGTGATCTCTTTGTGGTCTATTCATGTTTAACCTTTTGTGACCCTACCTATTTCCTGTTAAATTGCTAGCTTCTGTGACATGCTCTTCTGAGCCCCCTATCTATTCTCTTGACCAGCGGGGGGCACACCCATCTTCGCTTCCCCCCGAACCAGTCTCGGCAGTCACTGAATACCTCAGTGTACACTCTTCCCTTTCTTTTCAAACCGCAGTTGTCCAGTTTCCCCCATTGTCTGAACTTGCAGCCCGCGCGGCATACGTTGACCCGTCATGGTGCAACCTTGAACGCTGCATTGTTAACACGACCCCTTTTTCTCTCTCTCGCTCCCCCCCACCCTTTTTTTATTTTTTTTATTTTTCTTGTTTGTTTGTTGATGTTGTAACATAGGCGTAGCCTGACTGTATGCACACTCCCCATTTCCGAAACATTTTCCGCTCTTTCTCACAGTTTTATGCAAACCTATATAAGAAATGTGTTCAAAATGTTTGCGACAGCAAAATCATGTAACTTTACTCTGATGAAGGCAAGTCCCGTTGCCGCTACGTAAGTAAACATTGTTTGTTATTGTTCTTGCTGTGTATCCGACTCTTTACTTATACTATTTCTGCGCGCTTTGTGAGTTTATCTTTTTCTAGATTTATATATATATATATATATATATATATATATATATATAACACAGACCTAAGAGTTGGCAGTCAAGAAAACCTCGGAAAGCAAAGGCGAGAATGTGGTAGGGTATTGAAGCACATAAAGAATTTGGAAAGAAAGAAAGTGGACAAAAAATGCCCGCCAGGTGGGATCGGAACCCACGACCTCCAGAATACCGGTCTGGTGCGATAACCACTACGCCACCGGCGGGGCGATTTTTCCTCTCCACTCTCTGGGGTATTTATGTTTAGGTATTTTTGTTTCCTGTGCTTGGGGGTGGTAGCCAGCGCCACTCGGGCTACTCGGGGTGAAGGGGACCTTCTTTTTAACCCTCGGGCCGTGACTCGAGTGTCTACGACATGTCGAGAGTGGTCGACCAGCGTTGAACACTCTTAAGGTTCCTATGGCACCAAGACTGCCAGAACAGAGGCCCTCGCTATGCCTGTAGCGAGACAGAATAGGAAATGAGGGGCTCGTTTAAAATAACAAAGAATTAGGAGTTGGCAGTCAAGAAAACCACACAAAGCAAAGGGGAGATTGCGGTAGGTTATAGAAACAGATGAAGAATTTTTGAGACAGAAAGAAAATGCTGAAAAAATGGTTTTCTTGAGGTCGTGGGTTCGGATACCAGCCGGCGGGAATTTTTTCACCACTTTCTGTCTCAAAAGATTCTTCATCTGTTTCTATGACCTACCGCAATCTGCTGTTTGCTGTCCGAGGTTTTCTTGACTTCCAACCCTTATTCTGTCTCAATTCACCAAGCCCCTCATTTCCCATTTTTTGATTAGCTACAGGCATAGCGAGGGCCTTTGTTCTGGCAGTCTTGGCGCCAAAGGTAGCTTAAGACGGTTCAACGGGGGTCGACCACTCCCGACATTTCGTAGACACTTGCGTCACGAAGCGGGGTTTAAAAAGAAGGTACCCTTCACCCCTTGTAGTCCGAGTGGCGCGGGCTACCACCCCCAAGTGCAGGAGGCACTTGTACACGGGAGAGCAGCTACAATGCGTTCGCCTTTCAACGCACAGCTCTTTGTGCAGTTTTTCCTGTTCGGCGCGTGGAATCCTATCTTGGGTGACGCAGGTGCGCTTCCAGCGTCTGCTGCTCCGTTCGTTGTGGAGAGAGAGAGAGAGAGAGAATAACTATTTCTGACGAGGCTCAGTCCTAGCGAGTGTCCCTCAGGTGAGGGAGGCGCGCCAGGTAATCCTGAACCCTAGTGGCGGTCAGGAGCTGTAGCTCGGGCGAGGAGGTCCCGGTCACCTCCAGCCAGGTAGTGGGAGGGTTGGGTAAACGGAGCGAGGGTAAAGAGGGGCATTCCCAAATTGCGTGTGGCGTGGTATCTCGAGCGCCACATGCCGGGCAGTTTGGGCGGGGATATAATGTGGGATAGATGTGGTGGAGGACGTGTCTGGTGGGGAGGGAATGGGTCTGTAATTGTCGCCATAATCTGTCCAAGGGTGAAGGAAGAGACGTGTGAGGGGGCGGTAGTTCTAGCCGCTCTAGGCGCTAATGTGTGGTAATGTCGCTAAAAGTAAGCAGGGGTTCGCGAGCGTTTCGTGCGCCGTGCTGTGAGACGTCCACGTCTGGTGCTCGGTAAATGAGTCCTCGAGCGGCCAGGTGGGCCGTTTCCGCACCGCCAAAGCCCACGTGGCCGGGGGTCCAGTGCAGGATTATGATTTTTTTATTTTATTTATTTATTTATTTATTTACCCTCAGGGCCGGAAGGCATTGCAGAGGGGAGTGGTTACAATCTACAATACAAACATAATAAAAAAGCAGTCAGTTACAATATAAACGCAACTAAAGCAATCAGTTTGTTATATAAAGATACATTCATATCAAGTAAATAAACAATTCAGGTAAATAACAAAAGCAGTCAGATAAAATACAAACGCAAATAAAGCAATCAGTTTGTTATGTAAAGATGAGGTCACCTTATTATACAATGTTAGGTAGGGTATCGTGAAAAAAATGGTTATCAGTAATCGATACAACTTCTGCAGGAAGGTGGTTCCAGTCTCGTGATGTACGGGGTATAAATGATTGCGCGAACGTTGTCGTAAGACATGAATTGAGACCGACTTTGTGAGCGTGATCAATGCGATGGGAATGGTAGGACGGAGAGGGAATTAATTTATGGCGTAGCTCATTATGATGATATAGTTTGTGAAATAAGCTGAGGCGAGAAATTTTACGACGAGTCTGTAGTAACGGCAGGTCAAGACTGGACTTCATAGTTGTTATGCTGGCTGTACGGTTATAATTGGAAAGAATGAAGCGTGCAGAGTTATTCTGGACCATTTCAAGACGGTAGGTTAGTTTATCGTGACTGGGGTCCCATACTGATGAAGCATATTCTAATTTAGAGCGCACTAATGTTTTATACAGTAGTAGTTTTAATGATGATGGTGCGTTATGGAAGTTCCTACGCAAGTACCCCAGCATTCTGTTAGCGTTATTAGCAACATATTCCACGTGAGCATCCCACGCTAGGTTAAAAGTAATATGGACACCTAAGTATTTGTAAGAGTCAACGGATTGCAAGCATACGTTATTGAGGTAGTAGGAACATCGAGTTACGTTAATCCTAGAAACATGCATGACTTTACATTTATTTGTATTCAGTTCCATTAGCCAGGTATTACACCAGTTATTAATAGCAGAGAGATCAGATTGAAGTATTCGACTATCATTTTCGCTGGTTATTTCCCGAAATATAACACAGTCATCTGCGAAAAGGTGCAAATTAGAAGACACGACATTATGAAGGTCGTTAATATAGATAAGAAATAAAAGCGGACCAAGGACGGATTCTTGGGGTACACCAGAATCAACATTACTTAGTTTGGAGTTATGGCCGTTAGCTGAAACAAATTGGGTACGATTAGTTAGAAAATACTCAATCCATCTAAGGACATTCCGATCTATGTTTAGGTTTCCTAGCTTATGGAGTAGTAGTTTATGTGATACCTTATCGAATGCTTTTGAAAAATCCAGAAAAATACAGTCGGCGTGTGATGAGCGATCTAGGATTTGATGCAGCTTATGAGTTAGCAATGCAAGCTGAGTTTCACATGAGTATGATTTGCGAAATCCATGTTGTGCCGATGTGAAAAATGAGTTTGATTCTAGGAATTTTACCAAGTTGGAGTAAATTACGTGTTCTAAAAGCTTGCAACAAGTACTTGTAAGAGAAATAGGACGGTAGTTAGCTGGATTAGATTTGTTCCCCGATTTGTGAACTGGAACCACCTTTCCGATTTTCCATGATGTGGGAAGACTGGACATATCTAATGATTGTTGAAAAATTTTTGTTAGTAGGATGGCACTGTAGGTGGACGTGTTTTTTAGAAATTTTGTTGTGATGTTGTCATAACCAGGGGAGGAATGATTACAAAGACCACTAATTAATTTATATATACCAGCTATGTCGAAAGATATTTGAGGCATGATGGTGTAGTTATAGTGATTTGTCACAGGAAGGTAGTTGTGTGTTGCATCCGAAAAAATGTTAACGAATACCTCTTGCAAGACAGTAGCACTTTGATCTTCAGGGATCGGGTTATTTGACGGGTCAACCAAGCTAATTTGTCAGAATATGACGGATTAATAGCTCGCCAGAACTGTCTAGGGTTGTTTTTTAGCATGGCTGGTAGTGTATTGGTTAAAAAGTACAATTTGGCATTTTTAATAGCTGAAACATAAGCATTCGAAGCAATATTATAGGCGGACCAGCGCGTGTTTGTAGGATTTCGTTTGGCCTGGCGATAAAGACGCTTCTTTTTGTTAGCTAGACGTTTGATATGAATATTATACCAAGGTGCATGCGTGTTAGTGGTGATTGTACGTTGTGGAATGTGCTTTTCGGTTAGTTCATGAACTTTACGCGCAAAAATGTCCCAGTTGTCTTCGACCGAACGATCATCAAAATTTCGAAAAAAAACTTCAATAAATTGTGACAAGGCGTTATTTATGGAAGCGAAGTCAGCTCTGCAGTAGTCGTGTACAGTTTTTCTAACTCGTCTTGTTTTTAAGATCGGTGCGTGAATATCGAGAGTGAGAAGACAATGGTCGCTTATTCCAGGCAAGTAAGTGATTGGGGAAACGAAATCAGGGCGATTAGTTAAGATAAGGTCGAGGGTATTTGCACAGTTATCCGCAATTCTAGTCGGTTCAGAAACTAACTGTGTTAAAGAGAATATAGAACACATTTCAAGAAAGTCGCTGGATTCCTGAGAAAACGAGGTAAGGTGAGGCTGATCGGCGTGCCAATCTATGTTAGGAAAATTAAAATCACCGAGTAAGAAAACAGGCGACAAAGGAAAACGGTTTCGAATATTGTTAATTGCGTCATGTAAGTCGTTAACAAAACCGGGTGGTGAAGAAGGAGACCTGTAGCAAACACCTATTACTACTTTTTGATGATTGATTGTGACTGAAGCCCAAACCATCTCGAGGGTGTTTTTAATGTGCACACATAATGACGGAAGATCTTTTGAAATGGCTAGCATTACGCCACCGCCTCGTCGTATGGTTCTATCGCAGCGATAAAGGGAAAAGTTAGAGGCATTATGAAAGATTTCGGAGTCCCGGATATTAGTTGATAGCCACGTTTCGGTTAGGGCGATAATATGAGCGTTGCAGGTGTCGATGACTGATGACAGTGCTTCGCGTTTGTTAACTGTGCTTCGAACGTTGCCAAACAAAATGGATACGACAGATGGACACGTGGGTGAAAGTGACGAGCCACTGCCCCTCACGCGTTCCTATGTTAGGGCCTGTGGTTGACGGCTGGAAGAAGCGTCTTCCTCTGCCTGCATTTCGCGTATGGAATTCGAGATAAGATCGTAGGTGTACCATTTGTTGTTAAGCTTCATTTTTTTGTACCTTAGCTGAAATTTGGGTGATCCAGGTTGTTTTTTGCCGAATTCAATCAGTTTTTTGTGTATCAGACGGGTACTGGGTGAAAAGTCCTCTCCGACAGTGAGGTCTTTTTCTTTCAGTTCTTTCCTCAAACCGAGGAATTTATCTTTTGTTTTGAAGTTGCTGAATTTAACAATGATTGGCCGGACTTTGCCGTTTGAAAAACTACCCAGTCTGTGTGCGCGCTCAATTTCATTAGGCGAAAACCCATCAAGAACCGATGTTAGCTCGGTCACTATTTTGGTTTCTGTTTCTTCCCACGTTTCTTTTGTGTCTGGAATGCCGTAAAAAATCAAGTTGTTTCGTCGAGATCGGTCTTCTAGTTCGTCTAAACGAGATGCGAGTTCATAGTTTTGACTTGTTAGTTCGTGGGTTGTGCTCTGCAAGCTCAAAAGTTCCTGCTGTTGGCTTTCAATCTGCTCCGATTTTTGTTCTAATTGGTTGAGTTTAATTTGGAAATTTGACATTTGGGTTTCAATGGCTTTCTGTCCATCCTTAATAGCCTTCATTTCAGCCACAACTTCGGTTTGCCACGCAGAACTTTTCAGAGCTCGAGAGTGTAAATCCTTGAGGAGGTGAAACATGACTTTTGTTTGTTCTGTGGGGTCATCAGGTAGGGTATCTAGGTCTAGTACGGACTGGGAACGTGTAGACGGACCGGGGTTGCTTTCTATATCGCCTGAACGTAGTAATAGAAAAACCATAGAAACACAATTGCAAACAGAATCACAGAGCACTTGTGGGCACGGGAAAACTAATAGAAACCTGTCATCGGACCTTCTAGCATACAGTGAATACGGCATACACACCTGCAACAAGCAAGGAGGGCGATTAGCCATGTCGGCTGGACTGCGCCCGTGCCCACTGAAGATTGGAGCGGTGGGAAGTCTTCTTATATCCTTTTCCCAGGCTGTCGATGTCGATGAGGAAGGTGGTACGTCACAGAACTTCACTGGCGCCCCCACACGCGGAGCGCACGGCCAGGACAGGATAGGAGAATTTGGCGAGCAGGGAAGGAGATGTGTCCCCGCGCGAAATTTCGTACGGCCGTCTTAGAATCGGAGAATATGTGAGAAGGGGGTGGTTGGTGTGTTATGGCCAGAGCTATTGCCGCTTCCTCGGCCTCGTGGGGGTGGGCTGTGCGGATGGTGGCTGCCGCTGCTGGGATCGGTCTGTCTTCTGTGATAATAGCAGCCGCAAAAGCAGGTCGGTGTCTATATTCCGCGGCGTCTACGTAAATGGAGTCAGGAGATAGGGAGAATAGGCGTAAGTGTGCCAAGGCTCGGGCCCTTCGTCGGGCTGCGTGGTGTTTAGGATGCATGTGACGGGGAAGGGGGCGGATTTCGAGGTTTTCGCGGTGAGATAGGGGTAGGAGGTGAAGGTGGGCGGGGGGGCCTGGAGCAGTGAGGTTGAGTTGTTGCAGGACCATCGAACCTGTGGGAGTTGTGGATAGACGAGCAAGTTGGCTAAGGCGGTGGGCGTCGAGGAGCTTGGGGATTGTGTTAAATGTCCCAGTTGGAAGGAGGCGGATGGTAGAGGTGTTAGGTGGAAGGAGAAGTGCTGCTCTCTATACCCTGCGCTGCAAGGCTTCCAATTTGTCGAGTTCCGCTTTTGTAAGCGATAAGTAAGGAAGGGAGTATGTGAGTCGTGAGGTGAAGAGAGCTGTAACGAGTTGTAATCTCTTTTTCGGAAGGACTATGGCCGCGGGCGGTGATTCGACGGATAAGTCCTACTATTTGTGTCACGTGTCGGGTGAGTGTTTGTATTGTGGAAGAGTTGCCTCGATTTTGCTGTAGGGTCAGTCCAAGTATGGTGAGGGATGGCGTAGGTGTTATTGGTTGGCCATTGATGTGGATTTGTATGGGGGGAGGCCAAGGGGTGGGCCGGCGGCGCGGAGTTAGAATGAGCATGTGGGACTTTTCAGGGGCGCATGATAGGCCTGCTGAGTGGGCGAACTTGTTTATGGTGTCCGTTGCGATTTGAAGGGTGGATTCAATGTGGGCGTCACTGCCGTGAGTTACCCACACTGTTATATCGTCGGCGTATAGACTGCTGCGGAGTGAGGGAATATTGATGAGCGCGGTAGCGAGAGGGATGAGACCTATGTTAAAGAGTGTGGGAGATAAGATTGAACCTTGGGGGGTGCCACGGTTGGGGAGGTGCAGGGTTGGGGATTGTCTGTTGCCGAGTTTAAGGGTGGCTGTACGGTCAGACAAAAAGGATTTAACAAGATTGAAGAGATTTGCGCCTACATTCAAGTTATTTATAGAGGACAAAATAGCTGAGTGGGAGATCCGATCAAAAGCTTTCGTTAGATCTATGGTAAGGATTGCCGACGTGTCTTGATCCGGGAGTGCTTTGAGTAGTTGATGAAACAAGTACCGCACAGGATCGGCTCTACTTTCAACCTTGGCTGGAGGCAGTGACTACCCCAGTAACCAGCCCAGCTGCACTATCATGATGGACATCACCGAATCGGACCAATTTAAACGACTGGCATTGCCTGTCGTCCTTCAGTGGGCACGGGAGAGCAGCTACAATGCGTTCCCCTTTCAACGCACAGCTCTTCTTTGTGCAGGTTGGTACCGCCCCATCCATACACTGTAAGCGCTCGAATAACGCATTGTTGCTGCTGCTCTCGTGCCCAAGTGTGCTTCATAAAATTTTGTGTGACTGTATTTTTGTTTGTAAGTTACTCTTTGTTTTTGGAGACGTCGAGCTAAACCCGGGCCCAATCGTGTTGATCCTACCGCACAGCACAATGAATTGCTTGCCGCTATTGCCGCCCTCTCTTCCAAACACGACCACCGTCACGAGGAGGTAAAGGAAGCATTTGCCGATCTGAAGAAAACTCAAGCAACACGTGGGGCAAAGGTGTGAGACCTTGCGGGGAGACTAGAAACCGTTGAATCAATTGTTGAAAACCTAGATGTAGTATCAGCTGCAACCGAAATCCAACAGACTGTTTCTAATGCTCAGAGCGCTGAATTTAGCTCTCGCTTGTATGAACGCGGAGAGATAACCTAATCGCGGAGAGATAACCTAATTTTTTATGGAATCCCTGACAATTCGTCTGAGACCTGGGCGGAATGTGGGGGTCACATGCGGGATATTTGCTCGCCTTTTCTTGAATTTGAACTACCCGAAGGAGCGTTTTCCAGAGCTCATAGGCTTGGCTTATTCGCGGCGATTAAGACTCTCCCAATAATAACAAAATTCTGTTCTTTTAAAACAAAGGAGGACACCCTGTGAATAAAAAGTAAGCTTAAAGATACAGATATTTCTTTGAGTGAGGACTTCTGCCCAGCTACTCGGCAATGCAGAAAAAAGCTTATTGAATTCGGAAAAACAAGCGTGCAATCTCTTTCACTGCGCTACAACAAAGTTGTTATGAATAAGAAACTCTATGGATACTGCGCAATAACCGACAGTGTTCACGCGCTTGATAACTCCCGTCAGACACGCGTTCCTCGTGGTGCACAGGTTCCTTATTGTGACGGCGCTTCCGCAAGCAATCCCTCTCCGGAATCATCCTACCAATCTTTTTCTAAATCCATTCTAAGCAATGTATCGTTTCTTTTTACCAACATTCGAAGCGTCATGAATAAGCGTGGCACCCTCTCTTCAGCCATCGATTCTTGCTCAGCCGATATCGTCGTATTAGCAGAAACGTGGCTAGCGGCAAAAATAAAAAGTAGCGAAATATTTGACTGCGACAAGAAGTACACAACATATCGTTATGACCGTGACGTCCGTGCTGGTGGGGGCGTGCTCGTTGCTGTCAATGAAGCGTCTAATTCTTCTGCTGTTCCGATCAGGTTATCCCTGGAAATTGTTGGTGTACGAATAATTTTTACCAGTCGTGACTATATTTTGTGTGCATGTTATTGACCCCCAGCTCCTTCCTCCTCCTTTTGTTGTAAGGTTCATGATGATCTGAATCTGATAGTCACCAAATGTGAATCTGACGGCACCAAATCTGAATCTGATTTGGTGCCGTGACGGGCGAAATAAACTTAACTCTACAAAATGTAAAAGCATGCGTGTATCTAGAAAAATTCAGCTTCTAACACTTGCATGTGACTTCTTAATGGTGCTCCTTATCCTCAGTGCACCCGTACAAATATCTCGGGCTTAACATTACTAACAATCTATCCTGGCAGAAACACGTCAAATACGTCACTAATAATGCTACAAGCATGCTCGGATATTTGCGCCGAAACTTTTCTTCGTTACCCATGTCAGTGAAACTAAACCTTTAGAAAACGTTAGTACGCTCTAAACTGAAATACGTGTGCACCACCTTGAACCCCGGTCAAGTAACCATAACTCTTACTCTCGAAGCCGTTCAAAATCGCGCAGCCCGTTTCATTGGGTGTAATTATTCGCGTCATGCCAGCGTCACAGCCATGAAAAGAACTCTTGACAAAACCGACTTATCATTCCGTCCAAATGCTCCCGCCTTTCTCTTTTTCATAAAATATATTACTACAATTCATCTTTAGAAGAGCACCTTCTCTCTTCCCCCTCCTACATTTCACCTCGTTTCGATCGTTGTTTTTAAGTAGGTGTGCCATTTCGCCGAACAAACCACTACAGTGATTCCTTCATTCCCAGAACAAGCAAAGACTGGAACTGCCTTTCCGCTGCCACCGCATCCCTCACCGACCCTGCAAGCTTCAAACTCTCCATTTTGCAACAATTGTAACATTTCGCTTACTTTTTTGTTGTATAACCCCCACTCCTTTCTGTAAAGCCTTCCCGCATAGACAGTATTGAAATAAATAAATAAAAATATAAGTAAATAAACGAAAAATACCTTAACATAAATACCCGAGAAAGTGGTGGGGAAAGAGCACCGCCGGTAGCGTAGTGGTAATCGCACCAGACCGGTATTCTGGAGGTTGTGGGTTCGGATCCCACCCGGCGGGCATTTTTTCACCACTTTTTTTCTGTCTTAAAAGTTATTCATCTGTTTCTATGGCCCACCGCAATCTCCCTTTGCTTTCTGAGGTTTTCTTGACTGCCAACCCCTATGCGGTCGTAATTCAACTAGCGCCTCATTTCCTATTTTCTGATTCGCGATATATATATATATGTATATAAATATATATATATATATATATATATATATATATATATATATATATATATATATATATATATATATATATATATATATATATATATATATATATATATATATATATATATATATATATATGTATATATATATATATATATATATATTGTAATGAAGAGAAGTGAAAGGACTAACGGACCTCGATCGTCCAATCCCTGTTCGGGTATGTGCCGTAAGCATCAAGCTGGCATCATCTCTGTGCGTCCTTGTGGTCAGATCAGCGATCCCCTATCCGGTTCACCTGGAACAGACTGCACTGCTTCCCGCCTCTCGCTTTTACTGCTTGTTAGCCATTAAACCGCCTTCCAAGTGGTAGAGGTGCGAGGTATCGATCCCCGTACCTCTCGCACCCTCCGCAGCTTCATCGGGCTCTGTTCCTATTTCCGACGCTTCGTCAGAAATTTCGCTACCATCGTTTCCCGCCTAACAAGACTGCTGAACGGCGATAACGCTCTTTCTGCGTGGTCCCCGGATTGTGATGAAGCATTTTCTTCCTTGCGACGTCTGTTAATCTCACCACCTATCCTCCGGCATTACGACCCAGCAGCCCCTACGGAGGTGCACACTGACGCCAGTGGCGTCGGTCTCGGTGCAGTGCTAGCCCAACGGAAGCCCAACTACGACGAATACGTTGTAGCGTATGCAAGTCGAACTCTCACCAAGGCCGAGCGAAATTATTCCGTGACCGAAAAGGAATGCTTGGCCATAGTTTGGGCGCTCAGCAAATTCCGCCCCTCTATTTATGGCCGCCCCTTTGATGTTGTCACCGACCACCACGCATTGTGCTGGCTGTCGTCTCTCAAAGACCCCATGGGACGACTTGCTCGTTGGGCCCTCCGTCTCCAAGAATTCGACATTCGTGTTATGTATCGATCCGGCCGCAAGCATTCTGACGCCGACGCCCTCTCTCGCTCCCCGGTGTCCGCTGATACGGCACACCTCACCACAACGGACTCTACCTTGTCGTCACTTACTCTCTCAGACATGGCTTCCCAGCAGAAAGAAGATCTATGGATCGCTACTATCGTCAACTTCCTCTCTTCACCGTCGACCCTTCGTCAGCCTAGAGCCCTGCGTCGCCAGGCTGCTCACTTTGCCATTCGCGACAACCTCCTCTACCGCCGCAACTACATGCCGGACGGCCGCAAGTGGCTCCTTGTGGTTCCACGGAGCCTCCGCGCGGAGGTGTGTGCCGCTTACCACGATGATCCGCAGAGTGCTCACGCGGGGCTCTTGAACACCTATACCCGACTTCGTCAAAGATACTACTGGCGTGGTATGTACAGCTTTGTGCGAAGATTTCTTCGTGCCTGTACTCATTGTCAACGACTTAAGTCGCCTGTCCCC
>NW_027526245.1:42511827-42619327 GCF_048455015.1 Haemaphysalis longicornis
CAACGATGCCGACATGACAACTTGGTCTGCCTTCAAAACGAGGTTCTTGGAAGTGTTCGGTCGCCCCGCGGTCCGCAAGCGTAAGTCTGAAGAGAGCTTCCGTGTGCGCACACAGCTTGCCGACGAAACGTACACGAGCTACATTGAGGACGTTGTCGACCTCTGTAGGCGCGTAAATCCTGCTATGCCCGAGTCCGAGACGATCAAGCATGCCTTAAAAGGCATAGAGGACGGCGCGTTCCAGATGTTGCTCAGCAAGGACCCACAGTCGGTTGGAGACGTCATGAAATGGTGTCTTAGCTACGACGAGCTCAGGAAGCAGCGCATTTCTACCCGGCAGTGCTCACCGAATGACGAACCGCATCGGGCCTCACTTTCAGCGCTTGCAATCTCATCTGATCTTGCTCCGCTTCTTCCTCACATTGAGCAATTCGTGCGCGAGGAGGTTGCGCGTCAACTCAACCTTCAGCCGTTGTCATCCACGCCTTCATGCCCGTTGCCTACGTCGGTGCGCCGCGTAATTCACGACCGAATCGCCGAGGCGCTGCTGTCAGACCGCCAGCCTACGTCCTCGACTCCGCACCTGGTCCCGCCTGTTACTGCCCTCCTCGACTCGCCCATGGCCGCGCCCCCAGCCGTACCCGTGGTCGCGCCTTTCTTTTCACCGACGGCAGCACCGATTCCTTCCGCTGTGGCCGCGCCCTTCGCCTCACCCGTGGCAGGGCCTTACACTTATGCTGGGGTTTGGGCCCAAACGCCGCCAGCCACATTTCAGCCGTTGCAGTACACCACGAGCAAGCGGGTGCTCCCATATCCTCGAGCGGCAGCTCAGGGCCCCAACCCGTGGCGCACGTCCGATAATCGGCCCATTTGTTTTGCGTGTAACGTTCCCGGACATGTCGCACGTTTCTGCCGGCGCCGACCTCCTCCTACGAGTGACGTTCTTCGAGGGTCCGCATTTGCGCCTCAGTTGCACTCCGCTTCCGTTCCTTCCGGATCAACGCCAAACTCATATTCCCCAGATGGCTTCCCCTTTTCTGGACGCCGTTCCCCTTCCCCACGCCGCCGTTCTATTTCTCCGATGCGCCCCCGTGGCAACCCTGAAGCTGAGGGAAACTAGCAGCCGCAGTTCCTGAGGCACGAGCTGCGCAACCGTCGAACGTTCTAAGTCCTCATATTTCGCCTTCAAATGTGATTGATGTGATTGTGGATGGTACCCCTGCACTCGCGCTTATTGACACTGGAGCCGCCGTATCTGTGATTCGAGAGACTTTTTGCCGCAAAATTCGTAAAGTGATGACACCGCTTTCGGGATTTACTCTTCGCACTGCCAACGCACAGCCCATTCAACCGCTAGCCATGTGCACCGCTCGCATTACCATTCAAGCCATACCTCACATGGTTGAACTGGTCGTCCTTCGTGCATGTTCTCACGACGTTATCCTCGGGTGGGATTTTTTGTCCCATAACCACGCTATCATCGATTGCTTCCGCGCAGAAGTTTCCACCCAATACTAGTACCGCGGAGACTAGCAGCGTGAAATTGGTTGCTGCTGAAGATGCCACCATTCCCCCATTCTCTTCTGTCATTGTACCTGTGCTGTCACCCGATGTCCCAGACGCCACCGTTGTCTTCACGCCCTCCCGTCTATTTTCGTCGCGCACCAATCTTCTCCTGCCGTTAGCTGTCCTGGAAATGAGATGTGGTTCGAGCATGATGTCGATTAATAACCCGTCACCTTGCCCGTCCCGAGTGCTTCGTGACGAATGTCTTGGATGCGTCGAAGTTGTTCCGCCACATCTTGTCGTCGACATCCCGAACGAGTCCACTCCGGCCCATCTCGACGCCCTGAGCCCCGACGTCCCTTTTAATCCGGCAGCTTTTCTGCCCTCCATCGACGCCGACCTCACCCAGGAGCAAAAAGACCAGCTCCTTGCTCTTCTACGACGATTCCGTACACCATTCGACTCCCAGCAAACATCCCTGGGGCGCACGTCAACTGTCTGTCATCCGATTGACACCGGCAACCATGCACCACTGCGCCAGCGACCGTACCGTGTATAACCCAAGGAACGCCGCGTTATCGAGGAGCATGTAGCCGATATGCTGAACCGGGACGTTATTCGCCCCTCCACGAGTCCCTGGGCCTCTCCAGTCGTGCTAGTCACCAAGAAGGATGGGTCTATTAGGTTTTGCGTCGACTATCGCCGCCTAAATAAGATTACACGAAAGGACGTCTATCCACTACCTCGAATAGATGACGCGCTAGACTGCTTGCAAGGTGCCGAGTTCTTTTCTTCGTTAGATTTGCGCTCGGGTTACTGGCAAGTACCTATCGCTGAGGCTGACAGACAGAAAACGGCGTTTGTGACACCGGATGGGCTCTATGAATTCAACGTCATGCCCTTTGGTCTGTGTAATGCGCCAGCGACATTCGAGCGAATGATGGACAATGTTCTGCGTGGGCTGAAGTGGCGTATCTGTTTATGCTATTTGGACGAGATTGTCGTGTCTTCACCGGACTTTACGACCCACCTCCAGAGGCTTGACCAAGTCCTTACGTGCCTTACTTCGGCTGGCCTGCAGATGAACCTCAAGAAATGCCGTTTTGCTGCCTGCAGACTTACTATATTAGGTCATGTGGTATCTAAAGACGGCATCCTACCAGACACAGCCAAGCTGCGTGCGGTCCGCGAGTTCCCTAAACCGAGCACAATGAAGGAGCTTCGAAGCTTTATTGGGCTTTGCTCCTACTTTCGGCGGTTTGTCCAGAACTTCGCGTCTATCATCGCACCATTGACGCAGCTGATCGGTGACGCTAAAGAAGTTTTAAACTGGTCAACGGCTTCCGAGAGAGCGTTCGAGACCTTACGAAGGCTTCTGACGTCGCCGCCGATATTGCGCCATTTTGATCCTACCGCGCCCACTGAACTTCACACGGACGCCAGTGGTACCGGTCTCAGCGCTGCCCTGGCTCAACCTAAGGCTGGTTTTGACGAGTATGTCGTGGCGTACGCAAGTCGCGCTCTGATAAAAGCGGAGTACCACTACTCCGTCACAGAAAAAGAGTGCCTTGCAATCGTTTGGGCGATTGGTAAATTCCGACCCTACCTCTGTGGCCGCCCATTCGAAGTAGTCACGGACCACCATGCTTTACGCTGGTTGGCATCATTCAAGGACCCTTCCGGACGTCTAGCCCGCTGGTCCCTCCGGCTCCAGGAGTACGACGTTCGTGTTGTTTACCGCTCAGGAAGAAAACACTCCGACTCAGACGCCCTATCTCGTTCGCCATTGCCACCGGAAGCCACGACGTCAGCGCTGATGTCGAATAGCGACGTGTCGTCGCTACAAATTGACGACATGGCTACCGAGCAGCGCAAGGATCATTGGATAGCCTCAATACTAGACTTCCTTGGAAACCCCACATAGTCTTCCGCATCCCGCACTATACGACGCCAAGCACCGCATTTCGCAATTCGAGAGGAGCTCCTATCCCGGCGCACTCTATTCCGCAGAAGGCCGCAAATGGTTGCTGGTGATACCGTGTCACCTGCGCTCACATATATGCGCATTGTTTCATGCCGACGCCCAGTGTGGCCATGCTGGAACACTTAAGACATATCAGCGCCTACGCCTACGCTACTACTGGCGAGGCATGTACACGTTCGTCGCGAAGTACATTCGTTCCTGCACTGACTGCCAGCGTCGCAATACCCCTTCACGGCACACCGCTGGAGAGCGGCGGCCGCTACCATGCCCGGAACGGCCTTTCGATCGGGTTGGGATTTACCTCTACCGACCCCTTCCGAGCACTAAATCAGGCAACCGTTGGATCATTGTCGCGGTGGATCACCTGACTCGATACGCCGAAACAGCCGCCCTGGCCACCGCAACGGCACGCGACGTCGCCATTTTTCTACTCCGGCGTTTCGTCTTACCACACGGTGCTCCCCGAGAGTTGCTTAGTGACCGCGGCCGGGTATTTCTCTCCGACGTCGTGGAGGCGCTGCTACAGCAATGTCAAATTGTCCACAGAACCACGACTTCATACCACCCACAGACAAATGGCCTAACTGAAAGGTTCAACCGCACCCTTGGAGATATGATTTGCGTGTACATATCTTCCGACCACTCAAATTGGAACATGGTGCTACCGTTCGTCACGCACGCATATAACACCGCCACGCAAGCGACCACAAGCTTTTCACCGTTTTTTCTTCTGTATGGACGTGAGCCATCTTGCTTGATCGACACTATTTTGCCCTATTGCCCCGACGCCTCTGAATGTGCCCCAGTCTCCGAGATGGCGAGGTATGCCGAGGAATGTCGATAGGTCGCTCGCAAGCTCACATCAGAACACCAAGGACGCCAGAAGTCTCGACATGACATCTCTGCCGCTGCACCAACGTTTGAACCTGGATCCCTTGCATTGCTTCGTGTGCGATGCCCCACTCCTGGTCTTTCGGCGAAATTCCTTGCTACATACCACGGCCCATATAGGATTCCCGAACAAACATCGCCCGTTAACTACCTCATCGAGCCCGTGACTCCCACATCAGACCTTCGCCGTCGAGGTCGTGAAATAGTGCACATCGAACGTTTAAAGCCCTACTACGATCCCCTCGTCGTTTCGTCCCCTTAAGTCGCCAGGATGGCTCCTCTTTTCGCCGGGGGGTGATTGTACTGGAGGTAGATGTCCCCGACACGACGATATACATTTCGCTTAGTGTGCCCCAATCTCCACTGCAACCGACGGGGTATGTGGCGGAGGAGGACTCCTATGTGCCGTATGATGATGGCAGGCGCAAGGCGCTGGGCTAGAGAAGAACAGGAACGGTCAGCATCGCGAGTGGCTCGCTCTAAGAGAACGCACCGAGACATCGGTCTGCGCTGCCTTGCCCGTCTCTGGTCTCTGCCTCTTTCCAAGCGTCTTGCTGGTCCCCAGCTATAATCCCCATTATAATATATATATATATATATATATATATATATATATATATATATATAAGAAAAACTTCGAACAAGGTAAAAGCACGATTGTGGCCTACGTTTCAGCAAAGAGAACTTGCTTTCCTCAGGGCAATCTCTCGCCTGGCAGGCACGGTTTATATAGGGGTAGGACCCCAGGTGAATGGAGAGGGAAAGATGGAAGGGAAATTGAGCAAGTTGATTGGTTAGGGAGTATATAGGGGGAGATGTTGAGGGGGAAAGAAGATTGTATAGTTTGAGCTGAGAGGTAGGTCACAGGAAAGTCAGGCGGAGGGGGGGGGGGTGTTCATTCCAGGATTTTTTGGAGAGAACAGATGAGAGGGTGTTTGTTGACGCGCTGCAGGTGCATGCGGAAAGGTTCCCAGAACCGCTGGAAGCAGGCCAGGGGGTGAGAGTTGGGTCCTTATCAGAAACTATCTGCAAGCCTCAGGACAAAAGAGAAAGTAGAGAAGGGGGGAAATGACCAGGTATGGGAAAAAAGAAAAAGAAAGAGAAAAAAGAAAACGAAAGAAAAAACAGGCAGGCAAAGTACACAAACTCACACCTAAAAGAAACAGCGATAACCCGACTGTTGAAAAGGCACATGTCGCCTAGGGCGACTTCACTGGAAGAGGCTTGTCCTGAAACTCAAAAACGAAAAGACAAGGTTAGACTGACGTCAGGGCCACAACACAAAGCGAGGAAAAAAATAAGAGAAATAAAATGAAATTCGAAAACCAAAGATTGGGGATGCTGGCGCGTATCAGCTGGAAGCGAAAGTATCAAAACAAAAGGAATCAGGTGACCAGGTACAGAGCAGAGTGAACGGTCATAGTCTTTGGATGAGGTATATGCACGAAAATGCCTAATGCTGTATTCCCGGTGAATATTGCAAGGATTCCAAGTTGCCCTTAGACGCATTATTTCCAGCAGGTTCCATGGAGTTGAATTTGTGAATTAAGTAGGATTCTCGGTATTTCCTGTCCCTAGGAGACTTAAAATTTGACTGAAGTATATATAACTTAAGGTCATCAAAATTGTGGCCTGGTTGGTTGAAATGCTGCGCTACAGCTATGGAGGATTTGCTTAGAGTATCTGCCCGGTGACCATTAAGCCGTACGCTGATAGGTTGACTCGTTTCGCCTATATACTGTTTGTGGCACATTCAGCATTCCAACATATACACAATGTTGGATGAAGTGCACGTAAAACTTGAATTAATCTTGTGGACATAATTACTGGCTGTGCTTTTTACAACGCAGTCTGTTTGCAGGTGCTTACAAGTCTTTCATCTGGGGCGGGAGCAGCTGGCTATGACTGGTTGCTTTGAAGGCCCTGTTTTAGCATGCACTAAAATATCTTTTAGATTCCTATTTCTCCGGTAGGTAACCCTTGGTGCTTCCGGGAACGTGTTTTTAAGCCGGTCGTTACTGGTTAAAATGGGGTAGTGTTTCAACAGGATATTGTTTACGTATGGGAGGGCGTTTGAAAATTTAGTTATTAGGGCAGGTGGCCTGGCGCTTTCGTTTTGCCACTGTTTGTTGAGAACGTCATCCCTTTTGAGATTAGACACACGTTGGTACGCCTGATCGAGCGAGCTTTTGGGGTGGTTCCTGTTCATAAGGGTGGCCTTGAGTTCGGAGAAACAGGAATCTAAAAGATATTTTAGTGCATGCTAAACAGGGCCTTCAAAGCAACCAGTCATAGCCAGCTGCTCCCGCCCCAGATGCAAGACATGTAAGCACCTGCAAACAGACTGCGTTGTAAAAAGCACAGCCAGTAATTATGTCCACAAGATTAATTCAAGTTTTACGTGCACTTCGTCCAACATTGTGTATATGTTGGAATGCTCAATGTGCCACAAACAGTATATAGGCGAAACGAGTCTACCTATGAGCCTACGGCTTAATTTATTTATTTATTTTTTTTATTTATTCATACTGCAATCTCCATTACAGAGATTTTAGCAGGGTGGTTAGAGACATAGTTTTTACAATGTTGGCACTCTAGAATGCATAAAACAAAACAAAAAATAGAACATCAAGATGTGAATAATCAGGTCAAATGTGCTGCAAACAACAATAAGGACGGCTCCATGACTTGGTTATTAGTTAGTTCATTCCACTGAGTTACGGTAGGCGGGAAAAGGAATATTTGAAGCAGTTATTTCGGGACCGGAAAGGGGTTAGTGTCAGTTGATGCCTTTGGCGGGTGGCGTACCCAGATGAAAAAGAAAGGGTATTGGAAACATCAGGCTTGTAATGCCCTTTAATTAATTGGTAAAGAAATTGTAGTCGTATTAAACGATTTCTTTCGGTAGGTGAAGGCTCATTGGCACGATGTAAGAGTTCAGTTATAGAGGTGCGTCCAAAGGTATTAAAGATAAAGCGGACTGCCTTTTCCTGCACGTTTTCCAATTTAGTTATGTTAGCTTTAGTGAAGGGGTCCCAAACAATCACCCCATTTTCTAAGATTGGGCGAATGATGGTCTTGTACGCTAGAGTACGCACCGAGGAATTAGAATATTTTAAAGCTCTTCGAACGAAAAATAGCTTTCGGTTAGCATTTGCAATTACGGAGTCAATATGTTTAGTCCAGTTAAGGTCATTGGTAATCCAAAGGCCGAGATACTTAATGTTAGTTACCTCCGAAAGGGTGAAGCTTGGGGTGGAATAATTAAATAGTAAGGGTTTTTTTCCTGTGGGTTATTCGCATAAATACTGTTTTTTCGAAGTTAATTGACATCTGCCATAAATCACACAACTTAACAATTTATGAAAGGCACTATTTAGAATGTTTTGATCAGTTACATTGGATATTTCAGAATATATGACACAGTCATCAGCATAAAACTTGATTTTTACAGGAACTTCATTCACAATATCATTGATAAAAATTATAAACAAAAGTGGTCCAAGAACAGTACCCTGTGGGACGCCAGAGTCAACAGTAGCCTCTTCTGAACAGAATTCGTTAAAAACAACAAATTGTTGACGGTTTGTAAGGTAGTCTGCTATCAATTTTATTAGGCGCGGATTTTTAAGCGTTTTCTCTAATTTAAAAAGTAATTTCTTGTGCGAGACTTTGTCAAACGCTTTCGCAAAGTCCATAAAGATGGCATCAGTTTGTGTCCCATTGTTAATTGAAGTTGCGAAATCGTGTATTACAGCTCTTTGTCACTATGGATTTGGTGTTTTAGCTTAGTTGCAATCTCCAAAATCTCTTCCTTTACACCAGTGATATTCCCAAGACTACGACTCTTTTTTAATCGTTTTAACTTCCTTTTGAGACGCAACGTGTCCCGAGAAATCCAGGGGTTCCTCTCTTTCTTCTTTTTAACAACACATGGAACGAAGCGATCAATACAATCATTTACCAAATCTTTAAATGAGTACCAGAGGCTTTGTACATCATCAGTACTGTTTAAAAACGAGTCGAAGTTGAAGGAGAGGAAATCTATAATTGATGTATCGTCAGCTCGCAAAAAATTTCGAAAACATGACGTTTTTTGTTTCCGTTCCACAGAGCCATTTGCCAGGGTCAACAGTACAGCACTGTGGTCAGAAATACCAGGAACCACTTCACAGCTGGCCGAAGCCTTAATACACCCACTAACAAAAAAGAGATCAAGTACTGACTTCGACGTTCCCTGCACTCTAGTAAAATCGTCAACAACTTGCAACAAATCAAAAGTAAAGGAAACGTCGAGCATTGCTTCTCCTACGATATCGTTATGCTTAGTGGTTGAAAGAGAGGTCCAATCTATATCTGGTAGGTTGAAATCTCCTGATAAAATGATCCGAGCTCCTGACTTTGCATGAGTGCATAGATATTTTTTTAATTCATTGATGACTTCAATGGACGAGGTCGGGGGTCTGTATATGGAAGCTATATTATACTGAATAATATTGTGGTACATTTTGCAAAATAAGCCTTCCACTTGAGGAATATCTGGCATTCTAATTACCGTTAGGCCTTTCCTTAATACAACTGTAACGCCCCCTCCCTTACTTCCGCAATCTTTTCTTAATACATTATAACCAGGTGGAATTATTTCACTGTCAAATACTGTACTATTCAACAATGTTTCTGTAAGTGTTATTAATTCTGGATCATGAGTAAGAAGCAATGTTTCTAATTCAGTTGCTTTGTTCACCACACTTCGGCAATTTACATTCAGGATTCTTAACGGTTCAGACACAGGATTACGGCGTCAGTTTCCCTTCTTCTGAAGTTTAAAACGCGATTTTTCGGTTTCATTCTAACCATACAGGGTGTCATCAATGCTTAGTTTGTCGTATAATAGCTTAACCTTTGCGCCATTTTCTTTTTCTTCAGCCGCGCTCTTCCACAAATTTCTTCGTACCTCCAGTACCCTGCTTGAAAAGTCCTCAGATATAGACATCGTAGTCCCCTGTAGCTTAAACGCGTTCTTTAATACGGAAGTCTTTTCCCGATAATCTAGAAATTTAATTATTACTGGACGCGACTTATTTACAACCTTACGGCCAAGCCTATGGCATCTTTCAATGCCGGATGTAGTTACCTCAAGCTTTTCCTAAAAAAATTCGGTTACTTCATTCATTAGTTCCTCGTTAGATTCCTTAGCAGGTTCGTCTACTCCAAATATAATTAGGTTATTTCTGCGGCCTCTGTTTTCGAGATCGTCAACTTTTGATACGAGCATAGAAATCTTTTCATCTCGTTTTGACATAGCAATCTCGATGCTTTGTACTTTGCTTGTCAGGGTAGCTAAAGCAGATAACTGTGCTTCAACCCCTTCTATGCGCTGAGTTAAAGCATAAATTTTTTCCTCGATTCAATGTTGAGAGCTCTTTATGGATTCAAGTGAGGCAGTAATTTGTGCCTGACCGTCTAACAGTTGTGACAACATCTGCTCTGTAGGACCTGGGTTTGCCTCTACATCCCCGCATTTCAACATATCTAGGGGCACAGAACAAACAGCAGAAAGTAGACCTCTTAAGCGTAGTGGGCAGGGCAGCAGCACCAGAAATCGGTCATCACTACGAAAACACTGAACGCATGAATAATTACCAACCTGCAGCACGAAGCGAAAAGGGTTGAGCATCATGCCAGGAATGCTGCTGCCAAGCCCACTGGTGAAATCCTGTTCCTCTGGCGCTCTTATACCCGGCGATTCTCCCACGTGAGGTGACGTCACCGACGATAGCAACCATGTTGAGTCATTGAAGTGCAGCCGACACGATCCATCCAGGGCGAAGTCATCACCTTGCGAAGATGACACGCAGCCGAAGCCCACGAGTCTGTGCGCATGCGTCGTCTGCGAAGCGTAGTAGTGCGGCCACGAAGAGGCTCCCAGCAAAACGGTGACATCCTGCAACACGAAGAGAAAAGGGTTGAGCATCATGCCAGGAATGCTGCTGTCAAGCCCACTCTGCTGCTGCCAAGCCCAATGGTCACCGGGCACATACTCTTAGCAAATCCTCCATAGCTGTAGCGCAGCATTTCAACCAACCAGGCCACAATTTTGATGACCTTAAGTTATATATACTTCAGTCAAATTTTAAGTCTCCTAGGGACAGGAAATACCGAGAATCCTACCTAATTCACAAATTAAACTCCATGGAACCTGCTGGAAATAATGCGTCTAAGGGCAATTTGGAATCCTTGCAATATTCACCGTGAATACAGCATTAGTCATTTTCGTGCATATACCTCATCCAAAGACTATGACCGTTCACTCTGCTCTGTACCTGGTCGCCTGATTCTTTTTGTTTTGATTGTTTCGCTTCCAGCTAATACGCGCCCCCTCCCCAACCTTTGCTTTTCGCATTTCATTTTATTTCTCTTATTTTTTTGCTCGCTTTGTCTTGTGGCCCTGACGTCAGTCTAACCTTGTCTTTCCGTTTTTGAGTTTCAGGACAAGCCTGTTCCAGTAAGTCGCCCTAGGCGACACGTGCCTTTTCAACAGTCGGGTTATCGCTGTTTCTTTTGGGTGTGGGTTTGTATACTTTGCCTCCCTGTTTTTTCTTTTGTTTTCTTTTTTTCTCTTTCTTTTTCTATTTTCCCATACCTCGTCATTCCCCCCCCCCCTTCTCTACTTTCTCTTTTGTCCTGAGGCTTGCAGATAGTTTCTGATAAGGACCCAACTCTCACCCCCTGGCCTGCTTCCAGCGGTTCTGGGAACCTTTCCGCATGTACCTGCAGCGCGTCAACAAACGCCCTCTCATCTCTACTCTCCAAAAAATCCCGGAATTAACCCTCCCGCCCCCCCTCCGCCTTACTTTCCTGTGACCTACCACGCAGCTCAAACTATACAACCTTCTTTCCCCCTCAACATCGCCCCGATATACTCCCTAACCAATCAGCTTGCTCAATTTCCCTTCCATCTTTCCTTCTCTCCTTCCACCTGGGGTCCTACCCCTACATAAACCGTGCCTGCCAGGCGAGAGATTGCCCTGAGGAAAGCAAGTTCTCTTTGCTGAAACGTAGGTCACAATCGTGCTTTTACCTTGTTCGAAAATGTTCTTCTCTTGTGTTCTCTATCATCTTCAAAGTTCTACTACTGCCTGGATTTTATATATATATATATATATATATATATATATATACAGAAAGAAATGCCGGCATTATACAACGCCAAAGGAGGCATAGGGGAATGGCTAGACTATTTTTTGACCGTTACTGAAGATATATTTTTTATTTTTTATTTATTTATTTATGTTATATTTTTTATTTGTGCGTGTGCTGGCTACCACCCTCAAGCGTCAGGTACAGTTGTAGTATATATAAATACCACAGAAAGTGAAGGAGAACACAGTCGCCCAGATAGCCGAATTGGTAAAACATTCGAGATCTAATCGAAAGGCGTGGGTTCGGTCCTTACTCTGGGCGCGTTTTTCTTGTTTTTTCGTAAATCATAATAAAAAATATATCTTCACTAACGGTCAAAAAATAGTCTAACCATTCCCCTATGCCTCCTTTGGCGTTGTAGACTGCCGGCATTCCTTTCTGTATTTCCTAACGAGCCCCTCATTTCCAAATTATATATGATATTCGAGCGCTACAAATGCGGACAAAAAATCGAAAACGACAAGACAGATGCGGGCTTAGCGCATCTGTCTCGTTGGTTTTTTTCAGCAAAGAGAACTTCTCTTTGCTGAAACGTAGGCCACAATCGTGCTTTTACCTTGTTCGAAGTTTTTCCTCTCTTGTGTTCTCTACCATCTTCAAAGTTCTACTACTCCCTATATATATATATATATATATATAGCGGCAAACAATGTCTTGGACACCGGTAAGTATAATGAAGAAAATGAAACACGTCGAATGACGTGTTTCGACGTGTTTTATTTTCTTCATTATATATATATATATATATATATATATATATATATATATATATATATATATCGCCCCGCCCCGCCGGTAGCGTAGTGGTTATCGCACCAGACCGGTATTCTGGAGGTCGTGGGTTCGGATCCCACCTGGCGGGCATTTTTTCTTCACTTTCTTTCTTTCTTTCCAAATTCTTAATCTGTTTCAATGATCTACCACATCCTCCCCTTTGCTTTCCGAGGTTTTCTCGACTGCCAACCCTTATTTCTGTGTTATTTTCAACGAGCCCCTCATTTCCTATTCTGATTCGCTATATATATATATATATATATATATATATATATATATATATATATATACGATAGAGAAGTCAAACTGAAAAACATAACAACATTTATTCTAACGTTTCGACCGGGGGCCGGTCTTTTTCAAACATATCTTTGAAAAGGACCGGCCCCCGGTCGAAACGTTAGAATAAATGTTGTTATGTTTTTCAGTTTGACTTCTCTATCGTACAGCTAACCTCATAGCCAGGAACCTTTTCTCTTAACTATATATAGGTATATATATATATATATATATATATATATATATATATATATAAATATACATATATATATATATATGTACCCAGCAAACCACGGTACATCGTGCAGATATCCCGGAGACGTCAGCAATCGACATTGCAGATGTCCAGGAGACGTACCGTTGGAATCAAAGTTACATATATTCAACGTTGCTACAACTGCAAAAAAACCCGTCCAATAGACGTCTGATAGTACTTTTATACGCTGTTTACGAGACGTTACCTTAGTGGTACGTCTTATGGATATTGTGGTGGTATGCATGCAAGACGTATATAGATGTCTGTTCTACATTGGTTTTCTGTCTTTGGCACAAGCATTAGTTTTTTATATTCATGACTTGTGTATTTTAGTATAATAATGTTGAGATGAACCTGTATGCCTGAAATTTACATTCTTTATACATTATTTGGAAGTTTGGCCAGCCCCCTTTCCAAGGTTGCCTACGTGTTGTGGGCATTTATACCTCAAATAGATGTCTTACTAGCTATTCAGCACTGTTTGCTGTTACTTGTCACCTGGTTTCTAGATTAATGTGTTTCCACTTTTGAAGTGCTGCATACTGCATGAAGTCTCATATGTGAAGTGCCAAGCTGACCACACTCTTGCAGAAGCACACGAAGCACAGCTCTAAACAAGAAATGTCGCATCGAAAACAAGAGGCAGTAAGTAACAGCAAACCAGTCCTGATCAGCACAAGCCCCCTGGACACTAAGGCAACCACAGTAGCGTCATCGAATTGTACCATACGGCATGGCTGTACAGGCCTTCTGCAAATAAACTATCACAGAAACAATTCAAAATTAAACTAGTTAAAATGACAGTGTCCCATCCTATCTGTAAATACCTGCAGCTGGGTAGTAAGAACGCTTTCAAAGTACCGATAAAACACAAAAGAGTTCAGGTAAAACAGTTTATATTGACTTCCAAATTATGTAATATGCTCTCGCAACACAACCACTTTAATTTTCATTCCTGTCTGCCCTGGCCCACAACGTACACATTGTATAAATACAAGAATATAACAGATATTTATGACTATAAATAAGTCACACAGCAGAAAGGTTGACAAAAAATAGGAAGAAAAGCAAACATGTAAACCCAGGGCACAAGCACAAGATAGTTATCCAACTTGAAATATCGCACATTAAAATATTTGGGTGAAAAACAACGCAATAAAAGTGTGAAAACAAAGAAATGGTTGAATGGTGGTTATAAAAACACAGCAAATTTATGGAAGTAAATAGTTCACATGTAGTGAAAAGTTGGTGGAACAATACAACAAAAGCACCTAGGAAACACAAAAGTGGTGTTGAGTGGTGGTTGTGAGTGCCATACAAATTTAAGCTACTTTAAACAAACCAACATCTAGGGAAATGGTTATGATCTATAGAAAAGGTGTGCATAAAGAAATGACTACGGCGGTTACAAGAGCAGTAGAAATTTACGTGATGAAATCATTCACACTTAGTGAAATGGCAGGACAACAATAAAACAACAAAAAACTTTCGAAACAACTTATTGATTCTGGTTAGGAAAACAAAAGGTTACACTACAGTCGAACACGGATATATCGAACTCCAAGGGGATCGCGAAATAGTTCGATATATGAAAAATTCGATATAAAAACAATGGGCTCTGAGACATCACCTATGGCGGACGATCACTTACCGATCGTCGCATTCAAGAATGACAACTAATTCCGCACTCACGACACAACAGGACGCTTTATTTCCGTGAAAAAAAAATCGCTGATCTTGGCCTGCTTCTTCGTACTGGAAATGAAATTAAAGACGCTGGTCTCGATCTTCTCGAGGCTGCACAACTAGAAAATTCCAGCAGTACGCTGCGCCTTCGCACACCATGCACAACACGCACGCAAAAGAACAGTGCGCACGTACCACAAGAACTTTGAAGGTAACACTTCCAAGGCTCTCTGAACGGACTCCGACAAAGCGCTCGCGATGGTCATCTCCGAGAGAAACAGTGATCTCCGAAAGGTGCGGGACAACTCGCCAAACAGCAGCAAAATGCAAAAGGAGGAGGCCGCCAGCGCCTTCGTTCCCTCTTCCCTTTCCCTAGACGACATCGGGGGAAGACAGACCCTGAGAGAGAGAAAAAAAAAACCTTTTTCGGCAAGCCAGGGAACTTACGCAGCCGCAAAACAAAACAAAAAAAAAAAGGACGTGCGCAGTCGGGGCATCCTAGCGTCACTACTAAGCATAGCTTATTTAGTGACGCTAGGGCATCCCTACCTGGCATTGTCACATTTTCCGAGCATTCCGGCTTGTGTGCCTAGAGAGATTTAGCATACCGGGCTCCGTCCGCTAACGCTACGGCGGCCGGTAGCGTGGCCCGACTGGGCAAGCGCAAATTCGTTCCGCTAGGGAGGATTAGTTCCGCAAGCCGTTCTTCGCCATGCCCGCGCATTCCTCCACATCCTCCTCAACCTCAATCGGGGGTGCAGCGACCGCCGAAGAGCACCTTCCAGCTCGCGCGGCGTTCGATATACGCAATGTTGGGAAAAATACGGTTCGATATAAACGTACGAATTCCTATACTTTTACACAGAATTTTCAAGGGGATAATTTATGAGTTCGATATAGACAATAATTCGATATAGCCGTGTTCGATATATCCGTGTTCGACTGTATTTCAATATTTCACACAAAGTGATATGATTTGGGAACAAAAAAAACGGGGAACACGAAAATGATTGAATATTAGTTACAAGAAGACAGATTTACTTGACTACGTGATTCACACCAAGTGATACGCTCAAAGAACAATCACACAACATAAAAAGGCATGGAAGCATGGAAATGATTCAATAATGGTTCAATAGTGCATGCCTCCATCGTCAGTTATGGTAGGCATTCTTGAACAGTTTGCGTCCTTCGTTGTGGTGCCAGAAACTGCCAAAATAGTTGCAGACCGGATTGGTTGGAAAGTGAGTAAAAATTTCATGGTGCAAAGGCTGAAAGAAATTTAATACCGCTTCTAGCAATAAAAACTAAGAAGCCGCAGGTTGTCGACAAAGCTGATATTTGCGGAGAATGTGACTGACAATAAAAATCTGAGCCCTATACATTGTCTGGTGAAAGAATTTGATGTCTGTAACAACTCGAAGATATCTAGGTACACACAATGCAGGATGCCACTCGCAGGTGGAAAAAAGTGTGTTCCCTCTTTCCCAAACAAGGAGAAGTCCTGCGCCAAGTTGACCGTCAACAGTTGCTTGAGCAGGCGCCTTGTGCAGGCTGTTGCAGTAGCACCTCCCTTGCAAGCCAGTTCATCAATCTAGGCATGGGTGCAGGAAAATCTGTGTTTTTAATACAGATTTTTAAGACTTTTATAATACAGAAAGGCCGCTCACATTGTCCCTGAAAAAGACATTGTATGACAGCTGCATCCTACCTGTACTCCCTTGCGAGGCAGAAACTTCCAGGCTAACTAAAAGGGTCTAACTTAAATTTAGGACGACTTATCAGGCAATAGAAGGCTAGAAGATCGGTGTAATATTAAGGGACAGGAAGAGAGCGGAGTGGATATACTTTAATGTCAGCATTGGCACTACTAAGGCAACGTTAACACTAACTATGACAGCTAATGTGAGGTACCACTAAATATAAGAACTATATTTCGTGAAATGTCCTCACTCTGAGGACATTTTAGCCAGCTACGGGTCCCATCTGAACTTGCAAAATATTTTTCTGTGTTTATCCTAACCGCTTGGTGGATTGAAGTGACAATATATACTCGTATGAAGCCATGTCCACAAAATGTGGCAAAAGGAAACATACACAAACCAGGACAGCGTCACTGCCATGGACCTACACATCGTGCAACAGAATGGCGAGGTGGGCTAGCTGGTATATATGCATAACTAAACCTTCAAATAGCACATCACTGAAACACTCGTCATGTTGTCCTGTTCGCTTGTCCTGCTAGGCTTACATTTTTAGTTGAAGTATACGTTGTACAGCGGGAAGCATCAAAGTAGTGCAAGACATTTTTACAGCATAATCACATTCACACATAGTCTAAGTTGCACCAGTCAGCAGCGTGCAACATGTAAGTTATTAGCAAACGACAGGCCACACACCAGAATCATACCCTGCCTTAAACCTGCGAAATCACAAATGCTGTGTTACACACTAAATTCATTAGGCTGAAAATTCCATAAGTGACAGAAATTTAACAGCCATTTTTGAATATTTTTACTAGGTTCTGAAAGGTTAATTTACGTTTGCGATGCTGCAGTAAGTGTACGAAGCACAACCAGCGCTGCTCATAATACTGTACCAGTTACGACATGCGTGTAGTTCTGACGTTACAAATAAATTCGGGTTGCATACACGTTGTTCATTCTAACATTTCACTATCAAACTGAACGTTCGAAAAGATTGAAAACTCAATCGAAACGCGAAAAAAGCATCCAAATGGCATTTTCATCTAATGCTGTACTCTAAGAATTCACTCGACTTATTATTTTATTCCTACACGCACGGCAATCATTCAATTTATTGGGCACGTTTTTTAACCGAAAACTATTATGACGAAAAAAAACGGCATCGGCAGAAACGAAACAAAAACCAATATCACGCTAAAAGTACACAATGTGCGTGTAACCTATACACGCATACATTCGCACACGCGCTTATATTCGCACTCTCCAGCTTCCCTTATTTCATTTCATATCAAAACATTCGCCTAGCAAAACAGGACAGAACACAAACACTTCACCAAACACAGGGCTAGAAATTGCGCGAGAATTGATTCTGTTTACAAACGCAGCAGCCAGGTACAAAGGTCTACCGACAAATTTCCGCTACGCACAAAGCGAGTCCCTCAAATCGTTAGGGCTAACCGCGTACGCGTACCGAACCGCTTACTGGTTCGAGAGCAACTCTGCTACGTTAAATAAATGTGACAAGAAAACAAGGCTTACTAGTACTCTCTTATCTCCACTACTTGGCAGTATTTCTTCGTCCGGTAGATAAATCCATGGTAGTCAAATCACCCAAAACAACGAAAGTTGAGGGCATGGAGGAAAAAAAAGCTTAGGAGAGGCCCTGACGTCACACCCAGCGCAGCCGGAAACGCCATTTTTGTAAGTCGAATGGCGGACTCCTTGTCCCTCTCTCTCGGTCCACCTTCTCCGCCTCCTCCGTCCTGTATCGCCTCTCTTGTCGTCTGCATCTGCCAGTGCCGAGCCGGCGGAAATCAGCTGATAGGCAGGTAGAAGGCCGTTTTGCAGCGCGTGACCGTGAACCTAAACGCGCGGTTACACCGTTACACGGCCGTCAGTGTGGCCGCAGCAGTTTCGCGAAGCGGCTCGCTCTAACAATGCCATAATGATCGGTGCCAGGCTGCAAGTCGCGATCGGTACCCAAGGAATTTGGCGTCACTTTCCACCGGTGAATGCATCATTCCGCTGACTAGTAATGCTGTACATTGGTGTGAATTCATCCTTGGTTTGCAATCGCCGCCGTTTATAGGTTCCCAAGCGATGGAGAACGCCGCAAACAGTGGGCGAACGCCGTGCGGCTACCGGACTGGAAAGTGCCCATGTTTGCGTTGCAGTTTCACTGGCTATCCGAGAGATGACTAGTCAATTAAACGGCCGTTCTATATACAGTAAAAGCTCGTTAATTCGGATCTCACGGGACCGGGAAAAATTTCCGAATTATCTGAATACCAAATTAATGAATGAACAAGAAAAACAACATTAAAATCACGTTGGAGGAGCATACCTTTATTTGCTGAAGTATTTTGTAATAGTCGTCTGCTTTTTCGCGCAGATTCCGGCTGACATTACAATTTTTCTTAACTCTTTCAAGTGCCAACAGCACGCAAACTGTCGGAACTGCTCAGACAAACGTCCCCCAATATCAAAAGCGCCTCCGAGACTTCTCGTGAGGTGCGATGAGGTCGCGGCTGCTCCTCCTCGAATGACTCTTCGTCAGAATCGTGGCCTTCCTGGGCGCCCGTGACATCATTAATAATTTCTTCATTAGTCAGGAGACCAGCATTTGTCCGAATTAAGCGGTGCGGGGCCGAATTCTGACGAATTAACGAAGGTTTGGTCCCATAGACTAGCATGCGCTTTGGCTGGGACCAATAGAGCCGTCCGAATTATCCGAATTAACGGGTGTCGAATTAACGAGCTTTTACTGCATATAGGTAAGCAGCACTTCATGCAGATTTCAAGCTAAAAAAATGTGGAATGTTTTTACCGTTGTTCGCGTGGCTTCGATAGAATTTTTTTCGGAGGAGGAGGAGGAGGAGGAGGAGGAGGCAAAACGTTTTATTGAGCAAAAAACAAAAAAGAAGAGGGTGGGTGGCGTCTATAAACTTTTTTTCGCCAAGTTTATACTTGTCTCAGTGTCAATAAATTCAAGGTGATATGAGCTGAAAACGTTCATGCACTAACCTCGCAGTCGGAAGCGTTGAAAAGCGAAATCCAGAGCGAGACCACAAAAAAGATACAGATTCCAGATCCAGCACTCTTCCAGTCAACAGACGGACACGTTCCAAGGTATTAGGACGATGGAATTATATCAACCGGGAATCTACCTTGTAACAATTGCAAAGGCACTGCCGTGCATCCCCGGCCCAGCAAACTACATGCAGCGGCGATAAGCAAAACATTCAGCTGCGAATCGTTCGGTTGCAAGTCGCCTACGCACTGCACACCGTGTATCACTTCCCGAAAATCTACTTGACGGGTGTCCGCGCGTACGACGGGACGGCGCGTTCACGATATCTGCAGTTCAATGGGCGCGTCGTGATCGCGACCGGAGCAAAAGCTTGACGCGGTACAAGATGCACTTGCAAGTAGAAATGAAATGACATATTCACATCGGCGCAGCTGTCGCGACTCGCAGCATCCTTTTCGAGTTCCGCAAGACCACAGCGCAGCAAAGCGAAGCAGCAATCTTCGCAATCGGACGACAAGGCAGGCGCTGCCTTTCCTCCATGACTGGCGGACAGCGGGCGGGCTGTTGCTAAGACGCCGTTGCTAACGCGACTTCCAATGGCCGCCGAAAACACGTGACTTCCTCCACACTTTTGCCAATGCGCGGTGATAGCTGGGGGCCTCTCCTAAGCTTTTTTTTTCCCTCCGTGGTTGAGGGCGTGCACACCCGTGCCGTCACCAGCCTGTAGCACGCGTATCGATACGGAGTGCAGTTAATGCACTGTTGGACGATCGGACTCGCCGCGCAGCGACTTCCTGTCTCGTGTTCGTCCGAGGGAAAAACTAGTTCCAGAAAGACGCCCACCTTGATAAAAACGCGTTGCGAAATATATGCCCAAGTTATTCGTAAATACAGATATTAGTTTCCAATTATATACAACAAAATCTTGAGCGTGGGTATCTCTTAAAGAAAAAAGTAATTGTACCGGCAATCTAGATTATGGCATTTAAAGGGACACTGAAGTGAATTTGTCAAGCTCCCGTTTTTGCTTGCACTGCGTAGATTGGCTCAAATTAGCACACTTTTCATCGTTTATCCGGTTGACAAATCGGTAATTATTTTAGAAAACGCGAAAGAAGAAAAACTGCCATGCGCGGTTTGCGGCGGCCGCACAGACTAAAGATGTGACGTTAGGAGGAGCGGGCACCGTGATTGGACGATGCCCAAGGTGAGCAACCAAACAAGTTTCGTTTCGGTTTCGGTTCTGTAAAATACAACCGGTGGTGTTGTTGGATGGGCATTCTCAATAACTCAGTAATCATCGTACCGCGCTTCCGCCATGTTGTCAGCTGTAAGAATGCATAAAGATAAGCCTCCCAGGACGGCTTGGAATCGTAGCATTCACTAGCCGAGACCTACGCAGTGCATGAACGCCCTCCGCGTACCCGCAGACGCCCAAATGTCATGCGCTTTTCCCCCATATTTGGAGCTTGCCTCCCTCATGCCTGTATCGCAAAAAGCGTGTTCGCACCAGGCCAAGGGTCTGTTCATTCTGGCCTGTGCCCACTGCCTGCAAGCAGTCGGTGCTTATGGCAACAGCACGCCAACGAGAACTCGCTAGCGCGCCAGTGCCAGCCTGCGCGCGTTTTGTGAACTAGTTCGTGGAGCCATGAACATTGCGGCCCAAAAAAAGGTGAACTCAATATAGAAAACATCAGCGAAAAACGAAAAAGTTAACTTACAAAAAAAAAAGCACGTACCCGCGGGGATTCGAACTCGTGACTTGCAAAACGTTTTCGGTGAAATACAGAACGCCTCAGCCCACTCGGCCACGGGGCCGGATCTTCTGGCCTTGCTAATATAGGGTATATATTGTACAACCAGTTTACACTTTTTATTTAGTTTTGGCATTTTAAGCAGCTTAGGTGACTATTTCGTGCAGTAAGCGTCTCCCGGGTTTCCACAATAGCTCACGTCTAGCAATTGCATTTTGTATACGGAAAAGCGTTCGCAGATGCGTAGTCGTGCTGCTGACCGCTGTGCTTGTTCGCCCAGCGCAAAAAAGTGCTTCCCGCACCCTAGTTTTACACTGTACGGTAAAAATATCAGTTGATTTTATTTCCTTAGTACCTATATTGACTTCGCTGACTCTTCTCGCCTTCAAGAGGCCTTATATTTTCCTACTGGCGTACCAGTCAGCGAAGCTAGCGTCGCATGTGCGCTTAAGCCGCTTAAGCTTGTGCAGCGCTTGTGTGAAGCGACCTTGACTTGGAGCTAGAAACAGTGTACAAACTAACCAAGTAAAGAAAGGCAGATTCTTCCATTTACAAACGTGTCCTGGCTTCGTTTCAACTGAGCGAACGAATTGCGACGACCCGTCGGCGGCCGGCGGACGAAACGCTGGGCCGACTGACTCTGCCTGAAGGCCGGGGGGGACCCGTGCAGTAGCGCAGCCAATTGCGAGCTCGGCTGCTCTCGACGTCACACGAAAACGCCACAGAAAATGGGCGAGCGTCAAGAGAGGGGGACAGCATTTAAGAATTACTTTTACTACTAAATAAAATCGTGTAAACGCGCCCAGACTGGTCGAAACATGGCCTGGGGACTCCGGACTACAATTTGCGCTAGTAATCCCGCAATGTTTACATATCACTTCAGTGTCCCTTTAAGGCAATTTCAGGGTCTGCGGTGGAAATACAGTTGCCGTGGGGTTGTGGGCGCCGTAATTTTACTGTTTGTTCTGGGGCCGCAACCACTTCCAGCGTATTTTCTGCGCTTTCGTGCGTCGACATCGCCCCGCGTTGACGGCGTCGGCAAAATGCACTGCGACGTGAACTGACGCGGGAGGAGGACGGGGAGGAGAAAACTTTATTGAACAGGTAGATCGAGCTTGGAAGTGGGCGGGGTCCTCAGTCCAGGACTCTGTTGGTGCGGCCTGCCGTCTTCGCCCTTTCAGCGAGCCAAAACTGCTTAGTTAAGTCCGAGCTGGCAAGTTCACTCTCACACTGCTCCTATGTAGCTACGCCGATGTCTATGCTGTTCGCCAGATATCAGCATCGGCGCAGGGCCAGAAAGCATCCGAAAGCACGCGACATCGTCCGGATTCCATGTCCCTCTCCTGGTTTGGGGTCATTACATTCGCAGAAAACAATCCTTTTTTTTCTTAACGTGCGGTAATTTGGTGTCTTGAGGCAAATTACAAGCTATTTCTGTTCGAAAGTGAGCATTCCTCCGTTGCTAGTTTGGCTTTCATCGGGGAGATCGGGGGTCTGGGAGAGCTTTTTGAGAGTTAAATACGGGAGCTCTGGCTACATCGCTTGTAGTGTTAGCATGATGGGCTTGTCTGCAAGATCAGTGCGTAACAAACAAAGTTTATCAACGCCAGAAATGTAGCGGCGCATTCAATTTCATTCGCGGCTACCGTAGCTTGCATAGGGGGAACGATGAAGCGCGATAGCTTTTCTTGGCTTAGATAAGGGAGCTTTGGTTACATCACTTGCAGTATTAGCATAATTGACCTCGCCTCCAAGATCGGTGCAGAAGAAACAAGCGTTAGCACCGCCGAAATTTGTCAAATACGACCAAAACGAATCACCCAACAATATTCGCTTGCAGCCTCTGTTAGGGTACCAAATTCTTGGGTCCACGCATTGTTTTCCGTCGTGTTCCAGTGGATTGGAGCTTAGGTGCTGGTGTTGTGTTTTGAAAGTTTATGGTTCGAATCTTGGCAAAAACTCACGGATTTTTTTAGTTTTCTTTTTTTTTTTTGAGTGAGGGTGTCATCGAAATTTTTTTCAAGGCAAAAAAAAGCAGAGTACCTTGCCGTTTAACCTACAAGTGACGTTTGACGGTAACATGAGTATCAAGGCAGCCCCTAAATTTTCTTTGCTCACACTTTGAATTCATGAAGCTGCAGTGGGTGCGTAACATCAAGGTTAAATCACGTAGTAAAGTTATGCTAATTGCGTGTTCGTTCATCATCCTATCTTATTTTGTTCAGATTTGACGGCAATGACCCCCCCCCCCCCCCCAAAAAAAAAAGCACCTTAGAATGCTCGTTGGCAACGTCGCTTGTAAACGAATTCTGAACTAAGTCCCTGCCTCTTTCCGTGAGGTTCGGTATTGGGCTACTGTTTTGAAGGTCAAAGGTTCAAAGCAATAGTGGTGGATTGCAATACTTGCACCAAACCCCTCGGTACATAACCTTTACAAAACACATACAAAACCCTTCGGTAACTGCAATACAGTATGGCTGCGGAGAGTTTGAAAATAAAGTATAGCAGGTATAGCTAAAATAAATGTAACTGCGATAGACATGTTCGAAGTGAAAAACGGACATACCAGCAACATCTGAACAACGTCAGCAAATTATGTCTAAATATTGTCCCCAAATGAAGCAGCAGCAACATCGAGAGTACGTCTATAGCAAAGTTGAAAGAACGTCCGACATTAAGGTACCAGCAACGTTCGCAACATCCAAAAATTTTCATTAAAATATTGCACGTTGTACGGATGTCTAATAGAGATACTGCTGGGACATAGACGTTCGGATCTTTTTTGGACGTCCCAGGGATGTTAGTGGTTTGCTGGGTATATATATATATATTTTTTTATATATATGTATATATATGTGTTTGTGTGTGTGTGTGTGTGTGTGTGTGTGGGTGTGTGTGTGTGTGTAGCGAATCAGAATAGGAAAAGAGGGCCTTGTTTAAATAAGACAGAAATAAGAGTTGGCAGTCAAGAAAACCTCGGAAAGCAAAGGGGAGGATGTGGTTTCAAGGTTTCAAAGGTTTATTTGTTTCAACACAAGGTTGGGGTTACATCAGGGGAAAAGCAGTTGCGTACTGCTTGAGGGTGCCTGATGACCCTTGGACGACAGCATGTTCACAATAAAAAATACTGCGTAAAATGGTCTATACAACCTAAAGTACTTGCGATAAAAAAGTCGCATAAAATCGTATGCTCATACCTAAAAATCTGCACTCAACCAGGAAAAAACGTGTGTACAAATTGTTTGTTCACATCGAGTCGTCTAAAAAGTATTCCACCAGTTGTTTCCGGGTGACACTTCCAATATCAACACTTTTTTTTTCGCACGTATTAAGCAGAACAGGTACTGAGTATGCGAGTGATTGCAGTACATAGTCAGTGCGTCGGCGTGGTACAAGCCAGTTGTCATTGCATCTAGTGCGTACATCCGTAACATTTTTGGATAACCTAGATACTGAGTGCCAAAATGATTTGAAGCTCTGGTTTGAGAACAAAAAAGAAGAAAGCAGACGAAACTCGTATGTTTGCGGAAGGGGTAATATTTTATAACCTGTAAACAGCGGCTTTGTCGTGTGCGCAAACGGGACATTGGTAATTCTACGCAGTAATTTCTTTTGGAAAAGGTGAATTGCGTTTATCTTTTATCTGTAGTCGTGCACCAAACAAGTGTGCAGTAATTGACATGCGAAGTGAATCGGGCATGATACATTTGCAGCTTGGCTTTTGTTGGGAAAAAATGACGACTGCTAGCTAGCGCTCCCGATGCAGATGATAAAGATTTCGCTACAGACTGCACATGGCATGCCCAGGTCATATCATTAGAAAAAGTTACCCCAAGAATCTTGTGTCTGCTGACAATTTCTATAGGGGCAGACGCAAGTGTCAGCTGCTTATTTAACATTGCCTGTTTGTTCCTGGCCCTGAACATTATAGCTTTTGTTTTTTGCTTATTTATTTTTAAACCATTTGAGTTAGACCATCTGGATAGTTCTGACAGACATGTTTCTGCCCTAGTTGCTACGTCACTTGCATCTGGCCCTGAAATAAAGAGGCTTGTGTCATCTGCATAAAGTATAAAGTGAACACTTGAGTCAAGTTTAACAATGTCGTTGACGTAAACATTAAAAAGAAAGGGACCTAAAACACTCCCCTGTGGTACACCGGAACATATTTTGCTCTGCGATGAAACAAAGTTTTCAATTGCAACACACTGCATCCGATCACAAACGTATGATTGAAACAGAGCATGTTCAACACCGCGAACACCATACGCATCCAACTTATGAAGCAATATGCTATGATTTAGGTAGTCAAAAGCTTTACTGTAGTCTATGAATATACCAAGCGTGATCTTGTTGCATTCAATATTTTTTATGATCAGTTCTTTTATTGTTAAAATTGCCGTCTGAGTGAACTTTCCCTGACGGAATCCGTGTTGCTTTCTGCGAGTATTTAGTGTTTACTAAAAAAATTATTGATGCGGAATAAAATTACTTCCTCTAACCCCTTGCAAAACACTGAAAGTATGGAAATTGGCCGGTAGTTATTCATTTCATTTTTCTCCCCTCCCTTATTAATTACAGAAACCTTCGCTATTTTCATAGCATTTGGAAAACGTCCCGACTCCAGAACAAGGTTAAATATGTGTGCGAGGCAAGGAGCACTAAGATCAATGACATATTTAACAGGTTTAATTTGGATGCTATCAATGTCCGTGGAAGAACTGTTTTTCAGGCTGTTGAATGTCTGGCATATTTCTGCTTCTTCTGTAGGTCGAAGAAGAATAGACTCATCACATCTATAGCTAAGCGGAACTTCGCAAGGTTTAGCGAAAGGTTTCACCATGTTCACAAAATGCGTGTTAAAACGTTCGGCTAACGAAAGACCAGAAATGTTTTTGTTGCCTATGCGAAGTTCCAAACCGCCAGAGTGCGCTTCTTTCTTTAACGTTTGGTTAATTATTTTCCAGACTTTATCAGGGCGCTGTCTGTATGCATGGGAGAAAATGTTTTCGAAATACGACGCCTTTGCTTTTTTTTATTCAGCGATCAGGTTATTTCTGAATTTCTTAAAAGCCGCTAGCACAGTTGGAGCTTTTGTACGTAGGAATTTTTAAACAGCTTGCTTTTTTTTCGGATCATTTTTATGTGCTCTTGGGCCACCCACGGCTTTCGAATAATTTTACTGGTTTTTGCTTGTTTATAAGAAAATGAGGCATTATAGTGATGAAGATAGATAAGGAGAAATTCATTATAAGCATCAGTGAATTATTCTTGGCATAGACTGAAGACCAGTCTTGGTTTAAGATGCGTGAACGTAATGAATCCACGTCTCGTCATGTTATTCGCTGTAGATTGAGCCGGTTTGTTGGTTTCCTTTGTATGATGCAGATGGCACATAAGTGACAAACACTAGGCAATGTTCACTGATATCGTACGATATCGTTCCAGCTGTTTTCACGGTAGTATCCCTGCTAACCATGAATAAATCTAGAATGGAGTGCCTGTCGCACGTTACGCGAGTGGGTGTGTCGATGACATTGCACAAGCCGGCGGCATCGATTACACTACTTAATTGGAGAGAATGATCAGTGTTTTGGGCCATATTAATGTTCAAGTCACTGTCAAGTAAAATACGATAGTCGTGAAGCGAAGCATGGTCCAATAGTTTTTCTACGAAGTCAAGGCATGCACTAATGTTGCCAGATGGTGGACGATAGATAACAGAAAACATATTACTGTCACTAAGAACGGATAGGCATTCGTAATCTGCAGTGACCTCCGTGAACTCGGGCAGCAGTTCAGAGGACATCGCCGCGTAACATGCATTGCGACTCCCCCTCCGCGTACCCCAATGCGATTTCAAAAGTAGTGATTATAATCATTTATGGACAGCATGTCGCTGTCACTGTGGTACCAAGTTTTGGAGAACATGATTACATTGAAATTAAATTTGAATTCGAAAAAAAAATATTTTTATTTGGTCTTGCTTAGGAGAGAGAGAGCGGGCATTTATGTGAATGGCACATAAAGTGTTTAGATAAAGAAAATCTAAACCTTTCACAGGTCATTGAAATAGATAAAGAATTTGGAAACGCTGGTCGACCACTCCCGACATGTCGTAGACACTCGAGTCACGGCCCGGGGGTTAAAAAGAAGGTCCCCTTCACCCCGAGTAGTCCGAGTGGCGCTGGCTACCAACCCCAAGCGCAGGAAACAAAAATACCTTAACATAAATACCCCAGAAAGTGGAAGGGAAAATTGCCCCCCCCCCCCCGCCGGTAGCATAGCGGTCATCGCACCAGACCGGTATTCTGGAGGTCGTGGGTTCGGATCCCACCTGCCGGGCATTGTTTCTCCAGTTTCTTTCTTTCTTTCAAAGTTCCTTATCTGTTTCAATGACCTACCACATCCTCCCCTTTCCTTTCCGAGGTTTTCGTGACTGCCAACTCTTATTTCTGCGTTATTTTAGGGAGCCCCTCATTCCCTATCCTGATTCGCTACATGCATAGCGAGGGCCTCTGTTCTGTCAGTCTTGGTATTATAGGAAGCTTAAAGGGACACTGAAGTGATTTGTAAACATTGCGGGATTACTAGCGCAAATTGTAGTCCAGAGTTCATTGGCAATGTTTCGACCACTCTGAGCGCGTTTACGCGAATTTATTTAGTAGAAAAGCAATTCGAAAATGTTGTCCTCCTCTCTGCACCCTCGCATATTTTTTGTGGCGTTTTCGTGTGACGTCACGAGGAGACGAGCTGGGCATTGGCTGCGCTACTGCACGGTTCGCCGACCTTCCGATCCAGTCAGTCGGCACAGCGTTTAGACCGCCGGCCGCCGACGGGTAGTCGCAATTGGCTCGCTCAATTGAAACTGAGCCACCACACGTTTCTGAATAAAGAATGTGCCTTTCTTTGCTTTGTTAGTTTGTACACTGTATCTAGCTCCAAGTAGAGTCAAGGTCGCCTCACACAAGCGCTGCACAAGAGCACATGCGACGCTTCGCTGACTTTACGCTAGTAGGAATATCTACGGCCACTTGATGGCCGTAGATATTCCTACTAGCCGTAGATTTTCTACAGATTCCTACTAGCCGTAGATATTCCTAGATGGCCGTAGATTTCAACGAAGTCAATATTGGTACTAAGAAAATAAAATCAACTGAAACTTTTGCTGTACAGCGCAAAACTAGGGAGCAGGAAGCACTTTTCTGCGCTGGGTGAACAAGCACAGCGGTCCCCAGCATGACCGCACACCTGCGGACGCTTTTCCGTCTAAGAAATGCAATTGCTAGACGTGAGATATTGTGGAAGTTTGGCGGACGCTTACTGTACGGGCGCTATACGACAAATAGTCACCTAAAGTACTTCAAATGATAAAGCCAAATAAAAGTGTAAACTGGTTATACATTATATAGCTTATATATCCAGCCTCGGCAGAGCTGGCCTGTGGCCGAGTGGTATGAGGCGCTAGGTTATCGTTTTGCAAGTCGCAAGTTCGAATGCCCGAGGGTGCATCTTCTTTTTTTGGCCAGTTGATTTTTTCGTTTTAGGCCGATGTGTTCTAAACTGAGTTCACCATTTTTGGCTCGTAACGTTCACTGTTCCACGAGTGAGTTTGCAGAACGCGCGCAGACTATGACGCTCTACCGAGTTCTCGTTAGCGTGCTGCTGCTTGCGCGCAGTGGGCACAGGCCTGAATCAGCACACCCTTGGCCTGGTGCGAACACGCTTTTTACGATACAGGCATGAGTGAGGCAAGCTCCGAAAATATGAGGAAAAAGCGCATGGCATTTGAGCGTCAGCGGTGACGCGGAGGGCGTCATCCACTCCGTAGGCCTCGGCTAGTGATTTCTACGATTCCAAGCCGTCCTGGGAGGCTTATCTCAGGCATGTTACAGCCGACAATATGGCAGAAGGGCGGTATGGCGATTACTGAGATATCGAGAAGGCCCATCCAACGATATCATCGGATGTCAAACATGTTGTTTTACAGAACAGAGACCGAAACTTGTTTGAATGCTAACCTCGGACATCGTCCAATCACGCTGCCATCTCGCGACGTCACAGCTTTAATTGGTGCGGCCGCCACAGACCGCGCATGGCAGTTTTTGATCTTTCCCGCTTTATAAAATATTTAACGACTTATCAACCAGATAAACGATGAAAAGTGTGGTAATTTCAGCCAGTCTACGCAGTCCAAGCAAAACCGGGAGCTTGACAAATTCACTTCAGTGTCCCTTTGGAAGGGTTCAACGCTGGTCGACCACTCTTGACATGTCGTAGAAACTCGAGTCACGGCCCGTGGGGTTAAAAGGCAAGTCCCCTTCACCCCGAGTAGTCCGAGTGGCACTGCCTACCACCCCCAAGTAGAGGAAACAAAAATACCTTAATAAATACCCTAGAAAGTGGAGGGGGAAATCGCCCCACCGGTAGCGTAGTGGTCATCGCACCATACCTGTGTTCTGGAGGTCGTGCTTTCGGATCCCGCCTGGCGGGCATTTTTTCTCCACTTTCTTTCTAAATTTTTTATATGTATCAATGACCTACCACATCCTCCTCATTACTCTCAGATGTTTATTTTACTGCCAACTCTTATTTCTGCCTTCTTTCAACGAGCCCCTCATTTCCTATTCTGATTCGCTACATGCATAGCGAGGGCCTCGTTCTGGCAGCCTTAGTGCCATCGGAAGCTTAAGAGGGTTCAACGCTGGTCGACCACTCTGGACATGTCGTAAACACTCGAGTCACGGCCCGGGGGTTGAAAAGAAGGTCCCCTTCACCCCGAGTAGTCCTAGTGGCGCTGGCTACTACCCCCAAGCACAGGAAGCAAAAATACCTTAATATAAATACCCCAGAAAGTGGAGGGGAAAATGCCCCCGCCGGTAGTGGAGTGGTCATCGCACCGGACTGGTTTTCGGGAGGTCGTGGGTTCGGATTCCACCTGGCGGTCATTTTTTCTCCACTTTCTTTCTTTCCAAATTCTTTATCTGCTTCAATGACCTACCACATACTCTCCTTTGCTTTCCGAGGTTTTCTTGACTGCCAACTCTTATTTCTGTCTTATTTCAACGAGCTCCTCATTTCCAATTCTGATTCGCTACATGCATAGCGAGGGCCCCTGTTCTCGCAGTGTTGGTGCCATAGGAAGCTTAAGAGGGTTCAACGCTGGTCGACCACTGTGGACATGTCGTAGACACTCGAGTCACGGCCCGGGGGTTAAAAATAAGGTCCCCTTAACCCCGAGTAGTCCGAGTGGCGCTGGCTAACACCGCCAAGCGCAGGATACAAAAACACTTTTACATAAATACCCCAGAAAGTGGAGGGGAACCCAGGCAGAACAGGACTGTTCGGCCTAAAACAGTCTGGTGTACTTTGGCAGGGGATTTTCTGTCCGGCCGTTTTCCGGCAGCGATGTTCGGCTCATGTCCAAATGTGGGCCTTTTGGCCGTACACGGCCGTACTCCCATGGCTGTCCAACGGCCAGTGTCCGTCGGCCAGTCGACCGGCTTACGGTCATACAGCCTGATTCCAGCCGTAGGGCTCCGGCCATTCCAAAGCCAGGCGTGTACGGCCGAAGTACGGCCGCCGGAGGACAGCCAAGATGCGGTCGTCGGACTCCAGCCGGAATAAAGCTACCGGAAATACGGCCGTGCTAGGGGCATTGGAGTTCAGCCACAGTACGTTAACTGTACTGAGGCAGGTCACTGCATGTCGCGCAAGCAGATGACTCATTCGCGCAGTGCAGAAGCAGCACAAACCCAGCATTTTGGGTCCAATGCAGCCACATCAAAGTGAGCTCGCGCGCAACCACCAGCCGTCAAGCTTTCAGCGCAGCCTTGCTTAATTACCAGCATCAGTTGACGGAAAAATTTATTTATTAAACAGTGCTCACAAATTGTCGTTCCTTTAATAGCTGTGCCTCTTTTACTGCCGAACACAGAAAATATTCAGTTCTTTGTAGAGCTTGAATAGATGCATTGTCCAGGTCCTGATATCCTCTGTGGGGCGGCTTACCTGTAATAAACGGAGAAAGAGGAGGGGGGAGGGGCGGCGGAGGGCGCATATTTTGGTGGGTTGAATTTCAGAGAGATAAATTGCGCCGCTTTCAGCCAATTTCTTTTAGGGCAATATTCCGGAACACTTTCATGCTATGACTACATAAACTAATTTTATAACAGTTGCTTGACTAATTTTGATGTATATAAAACCGGCGTGGATGCCTTTACGAAGCGTTTTGGTTCTCACCAAAACACTCAGGAGCATTTAATATAACTCCTTCACAAAAAATTATGTCCACTTTTTGCCCATTTTTCTTGCAAAGACATTTTCTACTCGATCAACTTTTCAGATGATCTTGCGCAGGACTGATCCTAAGAAGGAGCGAACAGGTACTTTCATTTTCAATCTATTTTAATATTATTTTCATGAGTATACGTCCACACCACTTAATAGTCCAAAATAACTTAATTTTCTTCTAATGTCATACTACGTTCGAAAAATTCTAGACGCGTTGCGAATGAGGCCGTGCTTCAGGTGGCTGCAGTTGTATCCCTCTGTGTTCACGCAAGAAAGGCGTAAAATTAGAGTTACATAATTCGTTTCAAACCAATAACATAGCAATGGTAGCATGCATACAGGATACCTTGCATACCGCAACGAATAGGGCAATAAATATTTTATTGGTCAAGGTTGAATGCGTAGGGTTCTCAACCCGTCGAAGGCAAGCTTGCGCCTCTGGAAGTTTATTTATTTATTTATTTTTTATTTATTTATTTATTTTATGTCTGCTTGCCTTTGCATGCATTACAGAAGGGAGATACATAACACTAAGCATTAAATATGAGACAAAATAACAAAATAATTCTACAAAGCGAGCTGAAAATCGTCAATATAAACAGTTAATGCAATCATACGTGGAAGATAATTACACTGCAGTATTGATGTAAAATAAAATGAATCGCCCAAGGCGCCACCTTTAAAGGAAAGTTAATAATTTGCTTTAAGCTAGCGGTCCCGCTATGCGATATGTAGAATGGCGCTTGGACATACTTCTCCCCTTCTACTCCAGTTTTCGAATGATAGATATTACGAAAAAAGTTCAACCCGTGGTTTCGTCTGTGATCTTTCACGTCCTGCTATTTCAGTTTGCTTTTACTTTATCTCTAGCTAAGTTGAGCGTGCCAATTACCTAATACGAATCGCACTGACATATTCTGTATGTTTTCGAGCGTATCAACCAGCTCTTTGGTGTAGGGATCCACGAAAACAATGCGTACTCCAAGATTGAGCGCACATGAGTGAAATACGGTTGTTCTTTTCAGTTAGATGGAGGTTCACTGAAATTTCGTCTCAGAAAGCCAAAAACATATGCAGCCGTAACTGTTATGGTGTGAACCTGCCTATTTAACCTCTAACCACTCCCTAAATAAACTCCTAGGTATTTATATTCCTCGGCCGTTGTCACAGCAGCATAATTTACGGTATACGTATTCAATTGGAATTAAGGTTTTCTTGTAAAGGTGCCGTTAACACACCGTTTAACATCCAAAAACTTTTCTGAATCAGCACACCAGGATGTTATTAAATTCGAATAAAGCTGCAGGTATATGGAATTACGTTCATTCGCTATAGTCCGGTAAACTACACGGTACTTTTGAACAAAGCTATAGGGCCAATAGTAATAACAATGCAAAAACCGATTCACTCAGTTCATAGGATGAAATGTACTACGCAGAAGGTGATATGGAACACCATCATTTGCTTTTTTGCAGTCCTAGAATATACAGTCAACCACTTTAAGCTTTTCTATTGCAAGAGCCATATCGTGCGTGCACTCAACAATCTGCGTTGAGCAAGAAAATCCTGAAAAAATTCGTGTTTGCTAGGATGCTGGCGATTATGTTTAACTAAATGAGTCATATCCCAAGAGTAGCTAAGCTCACCTTCAAACATCGGAACTAAATTAACAGCTAGGCTTCGTCCGTGACAAGGCTCTGTTATCGCAAATTTAAAATAATTTTTTTTTCTAAATAGGCAGTCGTAAAATCCCATGAAGTAACATAGTGCAGGGCATGAAGTTGATCCTACCAATGCACGAGCGAGTCTCTTCCACGTTTATCACCAACAACATAGTGCAACATTGCTTGTCGCAGTTTAATTGTAAGCAGAATAACTTGCGCTTTTGCTCGCAATTGCCTTTCTTTGGTGGGGAGTCCTTGACATGGTGGCGGTTTACTCCTGCGTGGTGGCCGCTTGCTCGACGCCCTTGAAGGCCAGTTATTTTGGTGAACCATCTCCATCTCGGATCGGACATCTCTGCCGGGTCGATGTCTCCAATGCTCTCCATTTCTTGAGGGGGCGAATAGCCTCGAGCTGATGCGTCGACGAAGCTGGCGGCAGAGGCGTTGTAGCGGCGATGACTGGCGAGGCTTAGCTCACCCGTCGGTGTGGCACAGTCTTCTTGTGGCAATAAATGACATTTCGATGGCCTAAAAGGTTCCCTGCTAATGTCCAGTGAGTCCTTGCACCTTGCCCCTTCACCGAGAACACTCATTACTGTTTGACAAACGATGTTCGTTCATTTAAAACGCAGAAAAACGGAGCGGATGAAAAACGCGTACCCGTCGTTCGGCTGCCGAACGGCTTTTTCTCCCCCCAGGAGAAAACCGGTCGGTCTCCTTCCAAACACGTCTGTGCATGAATTCTCGGCGCCCAGGCGCGTGCCGTTGTTCGGCTGTATGCCGTTTGCCGAAAGAATGACGTATACCCAGATACCTTACGTAGGCCGGTCTCCTCTTGAACACCAGTTGCCAAATATTAAGTGCGAATGCACTTTATAAGCGACCCTGAATTCCGGCGACCGCCGTCCGTCCACATAGCAACAGCTGCGGGTGCGCGCGCTCCTCGTCTTCCTTGGCAACGGGGGGAGATGGGCGCGCGCTGCCTGGCCGCTGACATGGCACATACCCACGTGGGGGATTGGCCAGGAATCTCCTCGTCTTCCTTGGCAACGGGGGGAGATGGGCGCGCGCTGCCTGGCCGCTGACATGGCACATACCCACGTGGGGGATAGGCCAGGAATCGGGCGTGAGAAGGGCTAGAGTACTGACACGAAATTTCAAAGCTGAGATCTGCTCTAGCAATCAAGTACAGCGACAACACAAATAGGTGTCTGTGCATGGCACATACCCACGTGGGGGATTGGCCAGGAATCGGGCGTGAGAAGGGCTAATGCACCCGCTTAAAGGTGTACTGACAGGAAATTTCAAAGCTGAGATCCGCTCTAGCAATCAAGTACAACGACAACACAAATAGGTGTCTGTGAATAAATGCATCTTTCTTTCTTTGGAGTTGTGTGTGTGTGTGTGTGTGTGTGTGTGTGACCTCTCTTTCGCGAACATTACCGAACCGCGCAAATTCAACTCGTGCATTCGCACTTTCACATTCTTCCCCTCTGGGAAATGCGGGGAAATTTTCTGTGGCCATTCGCTTGCCGTGATTCGGCCGAGGACAGCTAACCGAACGAAAAACGTACATTCTGGGGCCGTACGTCGGCCGGTATCCTTCATAACACTGGTTGCCCGAAGAAAACGAATATTCGACCGCCGGACGCACGGTTCACCGTTGAAACAACGAACGCACGCCAGCCGCGCTCCGGCCGGTCTCCTTTCGAACACCAACTGCCGCAAGAATACGCATATTCTGTGGCCGGTCGCTTGCCGTGCTTCAGCCGATTACCGCTTCCCGAAGAAAAAACGGGTGCCCTAAGGCCTACTTCGGCCGTTCTCTTTCTCAACATCGGCAGCCGTAAGAGAACTGAATATCTGGCAGCCGGTTAGCTGCCGTTGTGCGTCCGGACACGGGCGGACGGAAAAATACCGAAGCGCTGGTTGCCGAATGTTGGCCGTTCTACGCATGATCAGTGGCTGCCAGAACCTGGATGCTGGCCGGACATGCCAGAAAGCGGCCATAGACGGGCCGGTCTTGGGGCACACTTTATGTGCCACCTGGGGAAAATAGCACCGCCGGTAGAGTAGTGGTCATCGCACCAGGCGCGTATTCTATAGGTGGTGGGTTCGGATCCCACGGGGTCAGCATTTGTTTCTCCACTTTCTTTCTATCGTTTTTAATTCTTTAGTTGTTTCAATGACCTACCACAACCTCCCCTTTCCTTTCCGGGGTATTCTTTACTGCCAACCCTTATTTTTGTTACAATTCAACAAGCCCCTCATATCCTATTCTGATTAGCTGTATATATATATATATATATATATATATATATATATATATATATATATATATATATATATATATATATATATATATATATATATATATGTATATATATATAGGGAGCAGTAGAACTTTTGAAGATGGTAGACAACACAAGCAAACAAAACTTTGAACAAGGTGAAAACACCATTGTTGCCAACGTTTCAGCAAAGAGACTTCCTTTTGCCCTGACAAAAGCAAGTCTCTTTGCTGAAACGTTGGCAACAATCGTGCTTTTACCTTATTCAAAGTTTTCTTATATATATATATATATATATAAGGTTAGCAGATACCGAGAGAAACGAGAAAGACGTAGAAAAAAAAAGTTTACTGACGTTCCAGGGAGAGGACTTCCTTTCTTCTGGACTCCATTTCTTCTGAAGAAAGGGAGTCCTCTCTCTGAAACGTCAGTAAACTTATTTCTTTTTTCTACGTCTTTCTCGTTTGTCTCTGTCTCTACTAACCTTATTTTTTTCGCGCACTGTGTGAGTTTTTATCTTTTCAGACTATATATCTATACCTATAAAAAGAAGTGCCCGACTGACTGACTGACTCACTCATCAACGCCCAGCCAAAACTGTTAGACCTAGAGACCTGAAATTTCACGAGATTATTTGCGTCATTGAGTAGGTGCTCACTAACGCGGGTTTTTCAGAAATTGCCCTCCTAACCGAAGAAAAAGGCGAAATTGTGGTTTCGCAAATTCGTGATTTTCTCGGTCAATCATTCGCTAATCGAAGCGCTTTTTGATGATATAAGTAGCCCCTAAGAATACCTAAAAAGTAGTTTTTGTATTTCGCCCTAACCTACACCAGCGAGGTGATTCCGCATTCCGGAACTAAAACGGTCTTCCTAAAGGTTCTCAAATAAATATTTCACCGATTCAGTAATCCAACTGATTTTTGCTAGAATATGCTATTCAAACAAATGCACAGATCCGTTTTTAAGGATATCGCTCTGCGACGCCGCTAAAAGGGTCAGATTGTTTTTTTACAAATGACACGCCTGATGAGCCAAAAAGGAATGGCAGGTTCTGTACACGTGTAGCCAAACTGCTCTTTCAAACGGCTACAGATTGCAAGGCACATTCTAACTATGGTGTTGGAGGTCAATATTTCTAAAAGTTTAAAAATACCACCATGGAGAGAGTGAAAAGCGGTAAAATAATCTTTCAGATATTAATTTTTTTACCGCCCGCCATCTGAGATATCGAAATGGTTTTTGTTGAGATAGGCAACTTACTCACGTATCTCAACACTGGTATGCAACATTTTTCAATGACTCCCTCCCAATTGAGGCAAGCGGGATTTCGGGAAAACACTGTGTTTTTACATTTCCGTAAATAACCACCCAGCCAGTTGATATCTCCCATTCGTTTTATCTTTAAAATGCTGCCCATCTAATTGCACAAAAACTACTTTCAGGATATTGTCCTACCATCCGGATAAGAAGGCCAGCGAGATTTTTTAATCTGCATCCTTTTGGACATAAAATTCAGTTGAGTTTTCCCGCGTTTGCGTAGCGGTCGCCATCTGTTGACATTTTCGGCAACTACGCGTCTCCCGCAGCAGCAGGTGTCATCTATACCTATAAAAAGAAGTGCCCGACTATTTGACTGACTGATTCATCAACGCTCAGCCAAAACTGGTAGACCTAGAGACTTGAAATTTCACGAGTTTATTTGCGTCATTGAGTAGGTGCTCACTAACGCGAGTTTTTCAGAAATTGCCCTCCTAACCGAAGAAAAAGGCGAAATTGTGGTTTCGCGAATTCGTGATTTTCTCGGTCACCCATTCACTAATTGAAGCGCCTTTTGCTGATATAAGTAGCCCCTAATAATACCTAAGAAGTAGTTTTTGTATTTCGCCCTAACCTACACCAGCGAGGTGATTCCGCATTCCGGAACTAAAACGGTGTTCCTAAAGATTCTCAAATAAATCTTTCACCGATTCAGTAATCCAACTGATTTTTGCTAGATTATGTTACTCATACAAATGCACAGAACCGTTTTTAAGGATTTCGCTCTGCGACGCCGCTAAAAGGATCAGATTGTTTTTTACAAATGACACGGCTGATGAGCCAAAAAGGAATGGCAGGTTATGTACACGTGTAGCCAAACTGCTCTTTCAAACGGCTACAGATTGCAAGGGCACATTCTGACTACGGTGTTGGAGGTCAATATTTCTTAATATTTTAAAAATTCCACCATGGAGAGATGGAAACGCAGTAAAATAGCATTTCAGTTATTAATTTTTTTACCGCCCGCCATCTCAGATATCGAAATGATTGTTATTGAGATGGGCAACTTTCTCACGCATCTCAACACTGTTATGCAACATTTTTCAATGACCCCCTCCCAATAGAGGCAAGCGGGATTTCGGGAAAACACTGTGTTTTTATATTTTCGTAAATAACCACCCAGCCAGTTGATATCTCTCATTCGTTTTATCTTTAAAATGCTGCCCATTTAATTGCCCAAAAACTACTTTCAGGGTTTTGTCCTACCACGCGGATAAGAAGGCCAGCGAGATTTTTTAATCTGCATCCTTTTGGACATAAAATTCAGTTGAGTTTTCCCGTGTTTGCGTAGCGGTCGCCATGTGTTGACACTTTCGGCAACTACGCGTCTCCCGCAGCAGCAGGTGTCATATATCATAAATGGAAAGGACAAGATGTACCAGTAAAAAGCGCAAAGGTTAGCCCTCGGCATCTTCTGGGACTTCGTGCAACCTCGCGTCTCCTGTAGGTAGCCCCTGTTGCATATGATATAACTGTACCGATGAGCATCGTTCATATCTTCTGAGATAGCACTTCCTACGAAGAATACCCCTCACCCAGCCGGCCCCATCATTTGTTCCCAGCGCAATCTCCTGCCGAATTCAAGTTGTGTTTGCAACCTGGCATTCTTCCTCATATCATATTAAGAGTGCAAGAAAACCAAGCTCCTCCTTCTTCCATCCACTTTTCCAAACCTTGGGCTGTGGGAGAACCTGGTGATTAACAGCGATCTGGATGTCAATACAATACTTACTCCAGAGCGAAGGCTGCCCACTCATCACATGGCTTTCTGAAATTGGGAACCCCTCCCACTTCGCCGGCTCAATAAAACCTTTTTCACTCACTGACTCATTCGCTCAAACGCGCCATCTTGGTGCAATTTGTGTAGCGAGAGTTGGAGTAAAACACGAGTACCAGTCGTTTCACATTACCACGACGCGCCTATAGTAGGAGCCTATGTACTGAGAGCACGCAGGCGCTCCCGAGTGTGTACCACTTCCCAATGAAGTAGCCTAATATGGTGACTAACAAATACCAATTGCTGTCCTTAATATAATGCACCACCCGGGCACCGACGGGTACTACCGCTAGTATATATATATATATATATATATATATATATATATATATATATTTATATATATATATATATATATATATATATATATATATATATATATATATATATATATTAATATATATATATATATATATATATATATATATATATATATATATATATATATATATGTATATATATATATATATATATATATATATATATATATATATATATATATATATATATATATATATATATATATATATATTTATATATATTTATATATATACTATGTAAGTACATAGGCTCCTACTGTAGGCGCGTCGTGGTCATGTGAAACGACTGGTACTGGGGTTTTACTCCAACTCTCGCTACACAAATTGCACCAAGATGGCGCGTTTGAGCGAATGAGTCAGTGAGTGAAAAAGGTTTTATTGAGCCGGCGAAGTGGGAGGCGTTCCCAATTTCAGAAAGCCATGTGATGAGTGGGCAGCCTTCGCTCTGGAGGAAGTATTGTATTGACATCCAGATCGCGGTTAGTCACCAGGTTCTCCCACAGCCCAAGGTTTGGAAAAGTGGATGGAAGAAGGAGGAGCTTGGTTTTCCTGCACTCTTAATATGATATGAGGAAGAATGCCAGGTTGCAAACACAACTTGAATTCGGCAGGAGATTGCGCTGGGAACAAATGATGGGGCCGGCTGGGTGAGGGGTATTCTTCGTAGGAAGAGCTATCTCAGAAGATATGAACGATGCTCATCGGTACAGTTATATCATATGCAACAGGGGCTACCTACAGGAGACGCGAGGTTGCACGAAGTCCCAGAAGATGCCGAGGGCTAACCTTTGCGCTTTTTACTGGTACATCTTGTCCTTTCCATTTATGATATATGACACCTGCTGCTGCGGGAGACGCGTAGTTGCCGAAAGTGTTAACAGATGGCGACCGCTAAGCAAACGCGGGAAAACTCAACTGAATTTTATGTCCAAAAGGATGCAGATTGAAAATCTCACTGGCATTCTTATCCGCGTGGTAGGACAAAATCCTGAAAGCAGTTTTTGGGCAATAAATGGGCAGCATTTTAAAGAAAAAACGAATGGGAGATATCAACTGGCTGGGTGGTTATTTACGAAAATGTAAAAACACAGTGTTTTCCCGAAATCCCACTTGCCTCTATTGGGAGGGTGTCATTGAAAAATGTTGCATAACAGTGTTGAGATACGTGAGAAAGTAGCCTATCTCAACAACAACCATTTCGATATCTCAGATGGGGGGCGGTAAAAAATTAATATCTGAAAGACTATTTTACTGCTTTTCACTCTCTCCATGGTGAAATTTTAAAAATTTTACGAAATATTGACCTCCAACACCGTAGTCAGAATGTGCCCTTGCAATCTGTAGCCGTTGGAAAGAGCAGTTGGCTACACGTGTACATAACCTGCCAGGCATTTTTGGCTCATCAGCCGTGTCATTTGTAAAAAAACAATCTGACCCTTTTAGCGGCGTCGCAGAGCGAAATCCTTAAAAAGGTTCTGTGCATTTGTATGAGTAACATAATCTAGCAAAAATCAGTTCGATTACTGAATCGGTGAAAGATTTATTTGAGAATCTTTAGGAACACCGTTTTAGTTCCGGAATGCGGAATCACCTCGCTGGTGTAGGTTAGGGCGAAATACAAAAACTACTTTTTAGGTATTCTTAGGGTCTACTTATATCAGCAAAAAGCGCTTCGATTAGTGAATGGGTGACAGAGAAAATGACGAATTTGTGAAACCACAATTTCGCCTTTTTCTTCGGTTAGGAGGGCAATTTCTGAAAATCCCGCTTTAGTGAGCACCTACTCAATGACGCAAATAAACTCGTGAAATTTCAAGTCTCTAGGTCTAACAGTTTTGGCTGGGCGTTGATGAGTCAGTCAGTCAGTCAGTCGGGAACTTCTGTTTATATGTATAGATGACACCTGCTGCTGCGGGGGACGCATAGTTGCCGAAACTGTCAACAGATGGCGAGCGCTACGCAAACGCGGGAACACTCAACTGAATTTTGTGTCCAAAAGGATGCGGATTAAAAATCTCGCTGGCATTCTTATCCGCGTGGAAGGACAAAATTCTGAAAGTTGTTTCTGGGCAAATAAATGGGCAGCATTTTAAAGAAAAGACGAATGGGAGATATCAAATGGCTGGGTGGTTATTTACGAAAATGTAAAAACACAGTGTTTTCCCGAAATCCCACTTGCCTCTATTGGGAGGCTGAAATTGAAAAATGTTGCATAACATGGTTGAGATACGGAAGTAAGTTGCCTATCTCAACAACAACCATTTCGATATCTCAGATGGCGGGCGGTAAAAAAAATTAATATCTGAAAGACTATTTTACCGCTTTTACCTCTCTCCCTGGTGGAATTTTTAAAATTTTAAGAAATATTGACCTCCAACACCGTAGTCAGAATGTGCGTTTGCAATCTGTAGCCGTTTGAAAGAGCAGTTTGGCTACACCTGTACATAACCTGCCAGGCATTTCTGGCTCATCAGCCGTGTCATTTGTAAAAAACAAACTGACCCTTTTAGCGGCGTCACAGAGCGAAATCCTTAAAAATGGTTCTGTGCATTTGTATGAGTAACATAATCTAGCAAAAATCAGTTGGATTACTGAATCGGTGAAAGATTTATTGATAATCTTTAGGAACACCGTTTTAGTTCCGGAATGCGGAATCACCTCGCTGGTGTAGGTTAGGGCCAAATAAAAAACTACTTTTTAGGTATTCTTAGGGGCTACTTATATCAGCAAAAAGCGCTTCGATTAGTGAATGGGTGACCCAGAAAATCACGAATTCGCGAAACCACAATTTCGCCTTCTTCTTCGGTTAGAAGGGCAATTTCTGAAAAACCCGCGTTAGTGAGCACCTACTCAATGACGCAAAGAAACCCGTGAAATTTCAACTCTCTAGGTCTAACAGTTTTGGCTGGGCGTTGATGAGTCAGTCAGTCAGTCAGTCGGGCACTTCTTTTTATAGGTATAGACTAGCGGTAGTACCCGGCGGTGCCCGGGTGGCCATTATATAAAGGAGAGCAATTGGTATTTGTTAGTCGCCATATTAGGCTACTTCATTGGGAAGTGGTACACACTCGGAAGCGCCTGCCTGCTGTCAGTATATAGGCTTCTACTTCAGGCGCGTCGTGGTAATGTGTTACGACTGGTGCTCGTGTTTTACTCCAACTCTCGCTAAACGAATTGCACCAAGATGGCGCGTTTGAGCGAATGAGTCAGTGAGTGAAAAAGATTTTATTGAGCCGGCGAAGTGGGAGTGGTTCCCTATTTCAGAAAGCCATGTGATGAGTGGGCAGCCTTCACTCTGGAGGAAGTATTGTCAGGACATCCAGATCGCTGATTGTGACCAGGTTCTCCCACAGCTCAAGGTTTGGAAAAGTGGATGAAAGAAGGAGGAGCTTTGTTTGCTTTCGCTCTTAATATATTAGGAAGAGTGCCAGGTTGCTGCCACAACTTGAATTCGGCGGGAGATTGCGCTGGGAACACATGATGGAGGCTGGCTGGGTAAGGGGTATTCTTCCTCGTAGGAAGTGCTAGCTCAGAAGATATGAACGATGCTCATCGGGACAGTTTTATCATAAGTAACATGGGCTTCCTGCGGGAGGCGCGAGCTTGCAGAAAGTCCCAGCAGATGCCGACGGCCAACCTTTGCACTTTTTACTGGTACATCTTCTCTTTTACATTTATGATATATGACACCTGCTCCTACTGGAGACGCTTGGTTGCCGAAGGTGTCAACAGATGGCGACCGCTAAGCGAACGCGGGAAAACTCAACTGAATTTTACGTCCAAAAGGATGCAGATTAAAAAATCTCGCTGGCCTTCTAATCCGCCTCTTAGGACAAAATCCTGAAAGTGGGTTTTGGGCAATTAAATGGGCAGCATTTTCAAGAAAAAACGAATGGGATATATCAACTGGCTGGGTGATTATTTGTGAAAGTGTAAAAACACAGTGTTTTCCCGAAATCTCGCTTGCCTCTTTTGGGAGGGTGTCATTGAAAAATGTTGTATAACAGTGTTGAGATAAGTGAGTAAGTTGCCTATCTCAACAAAAACCTGTTCGATATCTCCGATGGCGGGCGGAAAAAAATTAATATGTGAAAAACCATTTTACCGCTTTGAACTCTCTCCATGGTGGAATTTTTAAAATTTTAAGAAATATTGACCCCCAACACCGTAATCAGAACGTGCCCTCGCAATCTGTAGCCGTTTGAAAGAGCAGTTTGGCTAGACGTGTTCGTAACCTGTCGGGCCTTTTTGGCTCATCAGCCGTGTCATTTGTAAAAAACAAATTGACCCCTTTAGCGGCGTCACAGAGAGAAATCCTTAAACATGGTTCTGTGCATTTGTATGAGTAACATATTCTAGCAAAAATCAGGTGGATTACTGAAGCGGTGAAAGATTTATTCGAGAATCTTTAGGAACACCGTTTTAGTTCCGGAATGCGGTATCACCTCGCTGGGGTAGGTTAGGGCGAATTCCAAAAGCTACTTTTTAGGTATTCTTAAGGGCTACTTATATCAACAAAAAGCGCTTCGATATGTGGATGGGTGACCGAGAAAATCACGAATTCGCGAAACCACAATTTCGCCTTTTTCTTCGGTTAGGAGGGCAATTTCTGAAAAGCCCGCGTTAGTGAGCACCTACTCAATGACGCAAAGAAACTCGTGAAATTTCAAGTCTCTAGGTCTAACAGTTTTGGCTGGGCGTTGATGAGTCAGTCAGTCAGTCAGTCGGGCACTTCTCTTTATAAGTAGAGATGACACCTGCTTCTGCGGGAGACGCGTAGTTGCCGAAAGTGTCAACAGATGGCGACCGCTAAGCAAACGCGGGAAAACTCAACTGAATTTTGCGTCCAAAAGGATGCAGATTTAAAATCTCGCTGGCATTCTTATCCGCGTGGTAGGACAAAATCCTGAAAGTTGTTTTTGGGCAATTAAATGGGCAGCATTTCAAAGAAAAAACGAATGGGAGATATCAAATGGCTGGGTGGTTATTTACGAAAATGTAAAAACACAGTGTTTTCCCGAAATCCCACTTGCCTCTATTGGGAGGGTGTCATTGAAAAATGTCGCATAACAGTGTTGAGATACGGAAGTAAGTTTCCTATCTCAACAACAACCATTTCGATATCTCAGATGGCGGGCGGTAAAAAAAATTAACATCTGAAATACTATTTTACCGCTTTTAACTCTCTCCATGGTGGAATTTTCAAAATTTTAAGAAATATTGACCTCCAACACCGTAGTCAGAATGTGCCTTTGCAATCTGTAGCCGTTTGAAAGAGCAGTTTGGCTACAACTGTAAATAACCTGAGAGGCATTTCTGGCTCATCAGCCGTGTCATTTGTAAAAAACAAACTGACCCTTTTAGCGGCGTCGCAGAGCGAAATCCTTAAAAACGGTTCTGTGCATTTGTATGAGTAACATAATCTAGCAAAAATCAGTTGGATTACTGAATATGTGAAAGATTTATTTGAGAATCTTTAGGAACACTGTTTTAGTTCCGGAATGCGGAATCACCTCGCTGGTGTAGGTTAGGGCGAAATACAAAAACTACTTTTTAGGTATTCTTAGGGGCTACTTATATCAGCAAAAAGCGCTTCGATTAGTGAATGGGTGACCGAGAAAATTACGAATTCGCGAAACCACAATTTCGCCTTTTTCTTCGGTTAGGAGGGCAATTTCTGAAAAGCCCGCGTTAGTGAGCACCTACTCAATGACGCAAAGAAACTCGTGAAATTTCAAGTCTCTAGGTCTAACAGTTTTGGCTGGGCGTTGATGAGTCAGTCAGTCAGTCAGTCGGGCTTTTATAGGTATAGATGACACCTGCTTCTGCGGGAGACGCGTAGTTGCCGAAAGTGTCAACAGATGGCGACCGCTAATCAAACGCAGGAAAACTCAACTGAATTTTGTGTCCAAAAGGATGCAGATTTAAAATCTCGTTGGCATTCTTATCCGCGTGGTAGGACAAAATCCTGAAAGTCATTTTTGGGCAATTAAATGGGCAGCATTTTAAAGAAAAAACGAATGGGAGATATCAAATGGCTGGGTGGTTATTTACGAAAATGTAAAAACACAGTGTTTTCCCGAAATCCCGCTTGCCTCTATTGGGAGGGCGTCATTTAAAAATGTTGTACAACAGTGTTGAGATACGTGAGTAAGTTGCCTATCTCAACAACAACCATTTCGATATCTCAGATGGCGGGCGGTAAAAAAATTAATATCTGAAAGACTATTTTACCGCTTTTCACTCTCTCCATGGTGGAATTTTTAAAATTTTAAGAAATATTGACCTCCAACACCGTAGTTAGAATGTGCCTTTGCAATTTGTAGCCGTTTGAAAGAGCAGTTTGGTTACACCTGTACATAACCTGCCAGGCATTTTTGGCTCATCAGCCGTGTCATTTGTAAAAAACAATCTGACCCTTTTAGCGGCGTCGCAGAGCGAAATCCTTAAAAACGGTTCTGTGCATTTGTATGAGTAACATAATCTAGCAAAAATCAGTTGGATTACTGAATCGGTGAAAGATTTATTTGAGAATCTTTAGGAACACCGTTTTAGTTCCGGAATGCGGAATCACCTCGCTGGTGTAGGTGATGGCGAAATACAAAACCAACTTTTTAGGTATTCTTAGGGGCTACTTATATCAGCAAAAAGCGCTTCGATTAGTGAATGGGTGACCGAGAAAATGACGAATTCGTGAAACCACAATTTCGCCTTTTTCTTCGGTTAGGAGGGCAATGTCTGAAAAACCCCCGTTAGTAAGCACCTACTCAATGACGCAAATAAGCTCGTGAAATTTCAAGTCTCTAGGTCTAACAGTTTTGGCTGGGCGTTGATGAGTCAGTCAGTCAGTCAGTCAGGCACTTTTTTTATAGGTATAGATGACACCTGCTGCTGCGGGACACGCGTAGTTGCCGAAAGTGTCAACAGATGGCGACCGCTAAGCAAACGCGAGAAAACTCAACTGAATTTTGTGTCCAAAAGGATGCAGATTAAAAATCTCGCTGGCATTCTTAAACGCGTGTTAGGACAAAATCCTGAAAGTAGTTTTTGGGCAATCGAATGGGCAGCATTTTAAAGAAAAACGAATGGGAGATATCAACTGGCTGGGTGGTTATTTACGAAAATGTAAAAACACAGTGTTCCCCGCACGGGGCACCTTGAGTATTCATGGTTACGGTGCTGGCGACACCGCAGACCCCGAGCCCACAACATAAACTGTAACCTACCGTGGTGATGTGTTTAAAGGTGAAGGCTAGAAGCCTCAAACGGTGGCCGTCGGAGCCCAGGTCAAGCTCCGGCGGATGGGCTCCCTGTCTGTTTACCAGACAGGGAGCTCCGGGACCTTTCAGGCTATCAGGGTAAGGTTTGAGAAGAAAGTACCCCCGTCCCCTGCTTTTTTTCTATGCTGTATGGAAAATTCAAAACCCCCGTCCAAACGTGATCGGTCCCTGAAAAGGGGCCGCACCGAAGTATCTTTCCCTCCACTTTCTAGCATGAGCTTCCCAAATCCAGACAAATACTCTCGTTTCCTTGTTATCGAATCTCTTGACTCAGCCCTCCCTCTTGCTTCACAATCAGTATTTTTGATTACAAAATACCTTGATGGAATAATTGGGAAAACCTACAATGCCAAAAAACAACGCACAGGTGAAGTCCTTGTTGAAGAAAAAAACCAGCAGCAGGCAACCATACTTCTTGGTCAGACGAAAATGGTCGATCTGGACATCAGGGTCACACCCAACCGCAGCCTGAATAGCTCGCAGGGTGTGATCTCTGAGGCAGATCTTCTTAACGAGACAGATGCCGACATTCTTGAAGGTCTAAAGGATCAGGGTGTCACAGCCGTGCGCCGTATCACGATGCGTAGAGATAGTAAGATAATCCAACGAAACATATTATCCTGACCTTCAACTGCTCCTCACTTCCTGACCATATCAACGCAGGGTTCATCCGGTGCTCCATTCGTCCTTACATTCCAAACCCGCGCCGCTGCTTTAAGTGCCAGCGTTTCGGGCATAGAACTAACTCCTGCCGTGGTCGTCTGACCTGCGCAAAGTGCGCTCAGCATGATCATCCTTCTGACAATTGTCCATCGTCACCCCTCACCTGCGCCAACTGCCCGGGACCCCATGCCGCCTACTCTCGAACGTGCGAGAAGTTTAAGCAGGAGAAAGCGATCAATAATGTGAAGGTAACTGAGAACATCACCTTCCCAGAGGCGCGAAAGAGGTTCGCCTCTTTCCCCCTGGGGAGGTACGCCGACGCTGCTCGCCGGGGGGCGGAGCGGCGTCTGGTTTCGGCGGGGACCCAGTACCGCGAGTCGGACTTGGTCCTTCTCCCCCACCCCCCCCCCCCTGGGGTGCCTCAGGCAGCCCAATCCGTCGCCACGCCGCTTGATGAGGCAGCAGCGGTTTTGGTGACAACCGCTTCTGTAGGGACCGGTGGCGCTCCCGCCTCTGCCTCCCCGTCCTATAGTGCGTTGGAGGGTGCCGACCGGATGGACACCGGGGGCCCCGCATCGGCTCCCACCGCCACCGCACCTCCCGTGCCACCTTTGGTGTCCCGGACGCCCTCGGCGGTGGCGGCTCAAACGAAGGGCTCCCGAAAGGGGGCCAAGTCAGAGGGGCCTGGTCCGCCGGGCGCCCTTCTGGCATCCGACGAGGAGATAATGTCGCGCCGTTCCTGCCTGCAACGCAGCGCAAGGAGCGGCCTCCGATGTCCAAGCCGACAGAAAGGCCTAGAAATCCTAGAATAACAGCCCCGAAAGACGACACATGAACAAACACGCACACACTCCAGTTATTCTTCAATTTAAATAATGGGAACAGAAAACATCATCCAATGGAACTGCAGAGGCCTCCTTCAAAATCTTGACGATGTGTATGAGATTCTGCATGCCAGTCAGCCAAGTATCATGTGTCTCAAGTAAACCCACCTCAATTCTAAACAAACAAATTTCCTAAATAGTTACATGGTATTCAGAAAGGACAGGGTTGGCTGCACACACTCTTCAGGAGGTGTGGCAATTGTCGCCCGGAAATCCTTAGCCTGCCACCCTGTCATCTTGAATACCGTCCTCGAGGCTGTAGCAATCCGTACGATAACATTTAATAGGTTGATAACGGTATGCTCCATTTAAATTCCTCCTGATCATGCACTTTCGAGCACTCACTTCGAGGCGCTGGTCGACCAGCTGCCCGAACCATACATCCTAACAGGCGACCTTAATGCGCACAACTCTGTTTGGGGCTCCTCTAGAATGAATGCCCGAGGTTGCCTGATAGAGAAATTCCTCACATATTCAGGAGCATGGCTTTTCAACAAAAAACAGCCTACATACCATAACTTAAGACACAATACATACTCGCATCTTGAATTGGCTATAGGTTCTGCAATTCTCTTTCCATGTCTTGAGTGGGGCGTGGGCACGGACCCATATGGTAGTGACCACTTCCCCACTTCCCTAACGTACATAGGTAAAGGCCCATGCAGTCCATCTTCCCATAACAGGTTTATTGAATCAAAAGCAAACTGGAGTACATTCACAGAAACATCTAAACTACACCACACAACCATAAAACACCTACACGTGGAGGAAGCAGCTCAACTCGTCACGGCACACATACTCGACGTCGCCGAAAAGTCTATGCCCCAGGCCTTCAGTGCGTCCTGCAACCCAAGGAGGCCCTGGTGGAACGAGGACTGTAGGCGGGCGCGACAGGCCCAGAACAAGGCGTGGGGTGTCCTTCGCCGGTACTCCACGCCAGATAACCTCATTTCCTTTAAACGGGCAAAGGCTCTTGGGAAGCGTGTGCGTCGTGAGGCGAAAAGGGAGAGTTGGCGCTCCTTGCTCACTTCCATCAATTCAAACACCGACACTCACAAAGTCTGGACACGAATACGCAAGCTAAAAGGACAACAGACACACAGCCTGCCCCTGGTTAGCACAACAGGGGACACACTCGAAGACCAGGCCAACACGCTTGCACAACACTTGGAACACGTGTCCAGCTCAGCACATTACACCAACACTTTCATTAAACACAAAACATTTGTTGAAAAGAAGTCCCTGCGTGATAACAACAAGTCGCACACGTCTTACAATTCTCCTTTTTCAATTCATGAGCTGAAGGTTGCTCTGAGCACATGTAAGCCTTCAGCTCCAGGTGCAGACAAAATCACATACACCATGATAAAACACCTACACGCAGACACTCTTGAAACACTCCTACATCTATAGAACAACATATGGCTTTCGGGGCACATTCCTCGCTCTTGGAGGGAGGCCATAGTAGTGGCTTTTCTTAAGGAAGGGAAGGACCCTTCCTCTCCCTCCAGTTATCGTCCCATTGCCCTGACAAGATGCCTGTGTAAGCTCTTGGAGAAGATGATAAACAGGAGAGTCGTGTACTTCTTCGAGTACAATGGTCTTCTCGAGAGCTGCCAGGCAGGCTTCAGGGCGGGGCGATCTACCAAGGATCAACTCGTTGCATTAGAGGCGTATATAAAAGATGATTTCCTCCATAAGCAGTACTGTATGACAGTATTCTTTGATCTAGAAAAAGAGTACAATACCGCGTGGCGGTATGGCATCCTAAGCGACCTCAAGTCCTTCGGCATAGCAGGTAACATGTGGAACACGCTTGCCAGTTACCTCTCTGAAAAAACGTTTCGCGTGCGAGTTGGAACTGCACTCTCTAGAGTTCATGCGCAGGAAAACAGTGTTCCGCAAGGTGGAGTTTTGAGTTGCACTTTGTTTATTGTAAAAATGAACTCTCTTCGGAAGGCTCTGCCACCAACCATTTCCTGCTCAATCTATGTAGACGACGTGCAATTATCCTTTAAGTCTTGTAACCTGTCTATCTGCGAGCGCCAAGTCCAGCTTGGTGTTACCAAGCTAGCTGGCTGGGCAGATAGCAACGGTTTTAAATTTAATCCAGTGAAGTGTACTTGTGTTTTGTTTTCGAAAAGGCGTGGCATTCGGCCGGATCCAGACATCAAACTCAATGATGTCTCAATTCCAGTCAGAAATGAACACAAGTTTTTAGGTGTAGTCCTTGACGAAAGGCTCTCGTTCATTCCACAGATAAAACAACTAAAACATAAATGCTTAAAAACAATGAATATCCCGAAGGTTCTGTCGCACATCTCTTTTGGTGCTGACAAACAACTTCTCTTACGTGTTTTTACCAGCTTGATGGGTTCACGATTGGACTATGGTAGCATTGTTTATGGGTCAGCAAGTAAAACATCCCTCAAAATGCTGGACCCAGTGCTCCATCTCGGGCTCCGCCTGGCGTGTGGCGCCTTCCGCACTAGCCCGGTCGAAAGTCTATATGTGGAGTGAACAAATGAAACCTACAAAGTCAGCGAGCGTACACAGATCTCCTTTATGCTTTTAAAATTTCATCCATGCCTCACCATCCTTTTAAATAAGTTTTTCATGATACGTCCATGACTGAACTCCTTTTAAATCGACCATCGTTCTCTGCGCCCTTCTCTTACAGAGTTAAAGAGGAAGCGTCAGAGCTTGCTGTCTCCTTTTTAGATACAATCCCAAGTTCTCTAACGGATTTTATAGCACCATGGCATCTTCGCCCTGTATCATGCGACACATCTTTCACACAATTAGATAAAAACCGAGCTCCCACATGTGCAATTCTGCAGCATTTCTTGTATTTGCAGCAGAAGTATGAGCGCTCTGAATTTTATACGGATGCCTCTAAGACTTCCACCTGTGTGTCCTGCGCGGCGCATGGGCCCGGCCTTAGTGTCACCAAAACTCTGAATAGTCATACTAGTATCTTTACGGCAAAGGCTTACGGTGTACTTCTTGTTGTCAATCATATACTTCAAAGCCACATCCCACAATCCTTTATCTATACAGATTCCCTCAGTGTTGTGCGGGCGCTGTCATCAGCAATGCCTTCGAAAAACCACGTTGTCAATCTGATCGTCAAGGGTATTATGTCTGTGTATGTACGCAAATTTGAACTGGTTCTTTGCTGGGTCCCTGGCCACTGTGGTATAGCCGGGAACGAAGCAGCGGACCGAATGGCTGCTGCTGCTACACTCTCGAATACAGTAGGCATAACCACATTACCCTACACCGACGTGAAACCACACATCAGACAACAACTTCGCAAAACATGGCAAACACACTGGAGTGAACAAACAGACAAGTTACACGTAATAAAACCACACTTGGGACCATACACCACCGACACACGTAAGAGATACACTGAAGTCGCCTTGGCTAGATTACGGATAGGGCACACTCATGCAACGCAATCGCACCTTCTCACGGGGTCTCCAAGACCTCTGTGCAGCAGGTGCGGAGAGGCCCTATCCGTGATCCACATCCTTATACAATGTAAGGTACTTGACACAACACGACACAAATATTTCCCACAACTACACACGCGACATATTCCACCACACCCGTCATACTTCTTAGGAGATGACGCCATGTTTTTAGTCAAACGCGTTTTCGAGTTTCTTACCGACTTAAAATTTCTACATCCCATTTCTTATCATGCATGTTGACAACCTGGCCCTTTACACCAGTCATCTTCATTACGTTGTGTTTTACTTTGCTTATTTTTACTGAAATGTTCTACTTTTACTTCCATGCCACTTTCATGTAATCACTACTGTTTGGCGCTCTTTGCCCTTAGTCGGCCTTGCGCCATTAAACTCCAAACATCAACATCAAAAACACAGTGTTTTCCTGAAATTCCGCTTGCCTCTATTGGGAGGGTGTCATTGAAAAATGTTGCATAACAGTGTTGAGATACGTGAGTATGTTGCCTATATCAACAACAACCATTTCGATATCTCAGATGGCGGGCGGTAAAAAAATTAATATCTGAAAGACTATTTTACCGCTTTTCACTCTCTCCGTGGTTGAATTTTTAAAATTTTAAGAAATATTGACCTCCAACACCGTAGTCAGAATGTGCCTTTGCAATCTGTGGCCGTTTGAAAGAGCAGTTTGGCTACACGTGTACATAACCTGCCAGGCATTTTTGGCTCATCAGCCGTGTCATTTGTAAAAAACAATCTGACCCTTTTAGCGGCGTCGCAGAGCGAAATCCTTAAAAACGGTTCTGTGCATTTGTATGAGTAACATAATCTAGCAAAAATCAGTTCGATTACTGAATCGGTGAAAGATTTATTTGAGAATCTTTAGGAACACCGTTTTAGTTCCGGAATGCGGAATCACCTCGCTGGTGTAGGTTAGGGCGAAATACAAAAAGTACTTTTTAGGTATTCTTAGGGGCTAGTTATATCAGCAAAAAGCGCTTCGATTAGTGAGTGGGTGACCAAGAAAATCACGAATTCGCGAAACCACAATTTCGCCTTTTTCTTCGGTTAGGAGGGGAATTTCTGAAAAACACCCGCGTTAGTGAGCACCTACTCAATGACGCAAATAAACTCGTGAAATTTCAAGTCTCTAGGTCTAACAGTTTTGGCTGGGCGTTGATCAGTCAGTCAGTCAGTCAGTCGGGCACTTCTTTTTATAGGTATATATATATATATATATATATATATATATATATACAGAATAATAGGTCAGCAGTCTACAACGCCAAAGGAAGCATAGGGGTGTGGTTAGGCTCTTTTCTTTTTCACTACGGTTAACGAAGTAAACATTTTTTTAATTATACAGAAGAAAGAAAGGAAGAAAACCACGCGCCCAGAGTGGGGACCGAACCCACGCCTTTCGGTCCCCACTCTGGGCGCGTGTTTTTCTTCCTTTCTTTCTTCTGTATAATTAAAAAAATGTTTACTTCGCTAACCGTAGTGAAAAAGAAAAGAGCCTAACCACACCCCTATGCTTCCTTTGGCGTTGTAGACTGCTGACCTATTATTCTGTATTTCCTCAAAGAGCCCCTCATTTCCTTACTATATATATATATATATATATATATATATATATATATATATATATACACTAATCCCTCGTTATAACGAAATCGCTTTATTCAAAAACTTTTTTTCTGGTCCCAACCCAAACGCATGCATTTTGGTCCGCATTACTGGAAGCGCACGAGGAACTGGACCCGCTTAGAGCGAAGTGGCGAGCGGAGGCGTCGCCGAGCGGCGGCGACCCAGAGGCGAGTCAGGCGGTCAATATGTCGAATCAACAAGCTGGTGTTTTCCCGGTGATTTTTTTCGGGCCAGTCATGCTCGATTCGCGCCATCCGACTTAAGACAAACGGTAGAAATGCGGGGAAGGCTGACTGAATTATGGGGCGTACGCGACGTTGCGCGAACAATGCCACTCGAAGCGGGGCGTTGAAAAACTTTTCTTTTGCAAACTCAGCGGCGGCACAACTCGGGGAAAAAATTTCCCAGTGACCATGCGAATCCCTAGTGCAAAATCAGCCAGTTTTCATGATTGCGCTGTGTACCCACATTGAGCGTTAATCGTTGTTTTGCTGAGCTAACTCATTGCTGAGCTAAATTTTGCTAATCGTTGTTTTGCTGAGCAACAGAATTTGCCATGGTTTCCAGCGCAAATTCTCGTAGTGTTCAGTGATGCCCGCACCCCCCTCCCCCCTTATAATAGCCTTCGGACGCCCCTGCTTTATCAAATTGGAGAAGCGGTCGCTCGCGCACTGCAAGAACATAAAGAAGCCGAAGCTCACTGCCATTTTGGCACCGGAATAAACTTTTGCTTCACGGAATACACTGTTTTTGATTCAGCGAACTGCTTCTCAATTAAAGTTTAACTGCTTTAGCTTTCTCGAGTGGAGAAGGAGAACACAGTCGCCCAGATAGCCGAATTGGTAAGGCATTCGAGATCTAATCGAAATGCGTGGGTTCGGTCGCCACTCTGGGCGCGTGTTTTTCTTTCTTTCTTTCTTTCTTCCATATATTAAAAAAATGTTAACTTCATTAAGCGTAGTAAAAAAAAGAGCCTAACCCCACCCCTATGCCTCCTTTGGCGTTGTAGACTGCCAACCTATCTTTCTGCATTTCCTCAACGAGCCCCTCATTTCCTTACTATATTATTCTGCAAAAGCCTCGCGAGGGTATCGGTTCTGGCAGCCTTGATGCCTAGGTAGCATAAGAGGGCTTCCCGCGAGTTACCCGCTTATGACAGGCTTTAGACGTTCGAGTCATGCCTCGGGGGTTGAAAAAAAGGTCCCCTTCTCCTCGTGTAGTCAGAGTGGCGCTGGCTATCACCCTCAAGCGCCAGATACACTTCTAGTAAATATTGCAGCACCTCCCGTGGTACAGTGTGAACTTCCCGCCAGGTACATAGTGTTGTACCTTCCCGTTTTTCCGTTAGGCGGTGCTCGAAAGCAAGGAAGAGGACGAGGAGTGCGCACCGAACGAAGGGAAAGAGGAAGAAGACCGTGGAACGGTTGAGGCTAGCCAGAGCTCGTTGATTGTGGGCACAAGTTCGCCTCGTCTAATAAACCCGCTTTGCCTTTTTTATTGTAACCATCGTTACAAAAGTGGTCAGGTGCTGGGTACATGATACCCCAATCATCCAGGCCTGTCCACGTCGAAGTGTCGTCCGTACACCAGCGGACCAGCCGTCACCTACTCGGACTGCCGGCGGAGTGCGGCCTTCTACGTGATCGGGCAACCAAGAAGATTGTAGGCAACACCGCCACTGTGAACACGAACATGACTCACGCCCCTCTCCAGTACGTGGTGCAACAGCCGGCTACACCAAAAGTCTTCTACGGAGAGCCTTATGAAGACGTGGAAGACTGGCTGGACCATTTCGAACGGGTCGCCACGTTCAACGGCTGGGACAATAACTATAAGCGGCGAAAGGTATACTACTCTCTTGAGGAAGGTGCGCGAACGTGGTTTGAGAACCATGAATCCACACTTTCGTCGTGGGAGGAGTTTCGTCAGCGCTTACTAGCCACTTTCATGAGCAGCGACCGCAAAGAAAAGGCCGAGGCTGCCCTTCAAGCACAAAATCAGCGCCAGAACGAGAGTGTTACCATGTACACCGAGGATATGGTCCGTCTTTGTAGGCGCGCAGTTACCGCCATGACGGACAAGAAGAAAGTACGGCACCTCATGCGTGGCGTCAAGCAGGACATCTTAGCCGGGCTGATGCGAAATCCCCCAAAAACGGTTGCCGAATTCGTCAGCGAGGCAATGACAATTGAAGGTGCGCTTCAGCGTAGAGCGAAGCGGTACTGCCAAACCGAAGCCATGGTCTGCAATGCAAGCTGCATGACAGGGTTGGAGAACTGCCTCGATTTGCGGGAACTGGTGAGGAAAATCGTGCGAGAGGAGCTCCAGGCATTCCGCCAGCAGCAGTCTTCAGCACCGAAGGTGTCTATCGCCAAAATGATACGCGAAAAAGTGCGGCAAGCGGTGGGTATCCCTGAGCCAACAGAGGAGCCACAGCGGGAGGAACCAAAATTCTCATACGCAGCTGCTCTTCAGCAATACCACCACCGCTCGCCGTCGACCGTCACCACCGCTCAACACCAGGCCTCGGAGAAGCACTCCTGATCGCAGACCACTCTGTTTCCACTTTGGAGAAGAAGGACATGTCTACCGCGCATGCCCCTATCGCCGTATCGGGTTGCGAGGATTTGCGCCAAATGCTCCGCGTCCAAGGGATGGAGAGCGCCCGCAAGAGATTGAATACTACCTCGCCGATCGCCGAAACGTTTTCGCACCGCGACGCCCAGAGTCCCGTTCGCCATCGCCCGTGCAACGGCGATCCTCGAGTCCACGCTTCGCCCCCAGTTCTTCTGACCGTCCATCGCGCAGCTTTGAAATCCGGGGAAACTGAACTCAGCGGCCCCGGGAGGTGAGGCCGCTGGCGTCGAATTTTACGAAGAACCTCCACTGCAACGACGACGAGTAGGGCGAGAGTCAAGCGACCAGGCGGAGACGGGGAGCTGTACCTTCCAACATGTAGCGTGCGATGTCTTGGTGGAAATCGATGGGCGCGAGATGACGGTGCTGGCAGACACTGGGGCGAACCATTCCCTCATAAGTAAGTCTTTCGCCACCATACTGAAGAAGGTGCTGACGCTTTGGACTGGCCTCCAGATTCGCACAGCCAGAGGTCATCTGATTAGTCCTGTGGGTATGTACACTGCTCGAGTTAAAATCAAAGCGTTCACGTACATCGGCACCTTCGTCGTCCTACCCGAATGCTCAAAAGACTTAATCCTTGGGATGGGCTTTTTACAAGCAAATGGTGCAGTTATTGACTTGCAGAAATCGACGATCAGATTTTCCACGAAGCGAGCCATCGAAAAAACACTGAACACCGACGCGACACGGCTCTGCGCCTCATTGACGACGACGGTGTCACACTTCCCGCCATGAACGATAAATTTTAGGACTACGAAGGGATAGCCGAAGGCAACATTCGTTTACTTCTGGACAAAGCTATCTGCATCGCGAGAGGATTTGTAAAGCTCGAAAATGGGTCCACGCCCGTCTTGCTTACAAATTTTTCCAACGAGCGCCGACATCTCGCGAAAGATACCGCCATTGCATTTATCGAAGAGGTCGCCGACGTAACGCATCTGACCACACTAGGTACGACAGCAACAGATTCTCATACGCAGGGTGTCATTCCGCCTGTCGAAGTTAACTAGAACCTTTCCGCCACACAGAAGAAGGCTTTAGTGAGTTTCGTGCATCAATTTTCTGACTGCTTCGCCACGACGTCCAAAGCCCGCCAGACTCATGCGACGAAGCACCGCATCCTAACAGACGAATCCGCCCGACCTGTTCGCCAGCACCCTTACAGAGTCTCTCCGAAAGAGCGTGAAGCAATAAAACAGCAAGTCAAAGAAATGCTAAGCGATGATGTCATCCAGCCTTCGAAGAGGTCATGGGCCTCTCGCGTCGTACTTGTGCGAAAAAAAGACAACACGCTTCGCTTCTGCCTTGACTATCGCCGATTAAACAGTATGACCAAACGCGATGTTTATCCGCTCCCAAGGATTGACGGCACGTTGGACCGGTTGCGCGATGCCAAATTCTTCTCATCCCTAGATCTGAAATCTGGATATTGGCAGATCGAAGTCGACGAGCGCGACCACGAAAAGACGGCATTCGTGACACCAGACGGTCTCTACGAATTCCAGGTTCTACCCTTCGGCCTATGCTGTGCGCCGGCTACATTCCAGCACATGATGGATACTGTCCTCGCTGGGCTGAAATGGCAGACCTGTCTTGTGTACCTGGACGACGTGGTCGTTTTCTCCAGTTCATTTGCCGAGCACTTGTCACGGCTCAGAAGTGTCCTGGAGGCTATTCGCTCTGCAGATTTGACCATCAAGCCAGAAAAGTGTCATCTGGGGTTTGAAGAGCTCAGATTTATTGGTCATATTGTAAGTTATGCTGGGGTTAGTCCGGATCCCGAGAAAACGACTGCCGTCGCGTCATTTCCATGCCCAAACGACAAGAAGGCTGTGCGACGCTTTCTGGGCCTCTGTGCCTATTACAGACGATTTGTAGAGGGATTTTCGAATATCGCCGAGCCACTGACCCGACTTATGAAAGAAGATGTGCCGTTCTCCTGGGGCAACGACCAACAACAGGCCTTCGAAACATTGCGTAGACGCCTACAAAGTGCTCCAGTTCTAGCCCACTTCGATGACGCCGCCGAGACGTAAATCCGCACGGATGCCAGCAATGTGGGAATTGGCGCTATTCTTGTACAGTGGCAGGCTGGGGTGGAAAAGGCTGTAGCCTACGCTAGTCGCACCCTTTCCAAAGCGGAAAGGAATTATTCAGCGACAGAGAAAGAATGTCTTGCCGTCATCTGGGCCATCAGCAAATTCCGTCCATACCTGTATGGTAAGCCATTCAGAGCGGTCAGCGACCACCATGCCCTCTGCTGGCTCGCGAACCTCAAGGACCCTTCTAAACGGCTTGCTCGATGGAGTTTAAAGGGACACTGAAGTGATATGTAAACATTGCGGGATTACTAGCGCAAATTGTAGTCCGGAGTCCCCAGGCCATGTTTCGACCACTCTAGGCGCGTTTACGCGATTTTATTTAGTAGAAAAACTAATTCGAAAATGCTGTCCTCCTCTCTTTACGCTCGCCCATTTTCTGTGGCGTTTTGGTGTGACGTCAGGAGGGGATGAGCTGACAATTGGCTGCGCTACTGCACGGCTCCCCGGCCTTCAGACAGAGTCAGTCGGCCCAGCGTTTCGTCCGCCGGCTGCCGGCGGGTCGTCGCAATCAAGGAGGTTAAAAAAATTGCTTGGTCGCAATTCGTTCGCCTAGTTGAAACGAAGCCAGGACACGTTTATAAATGGAAGAATGTGCCTTTCTTTACTTGGTTTGTTTGTACACTGTATCTAGCTCCTAGTCAAGGTCGCTTCACACAAGCGCTGCACAAGCCCACATGCGACGCTTCGCTGACTGGTACGCCAGTAGGAAAATATAAGGCCTCTTGAAGGCGGGAGAAGAGTCAGCGAAGTCAATATAGGTACTAAGGAAATAAAATCAACTGATATTTTTACCGTACAGCGTAACACTAGGGCGCGGGAAGCACTTTTTTGCGCTGGGCGAACAAGCACAGCGGCACGGAGCAAGAGTGCACAGCGGTCAGCAGCACGACTACGCATCTGCGAACACTTTTACGTCTACGAAATGCAATTGCTAGACATGAGCTACTGTGCAAACTCGGGCGACGCTTACTGCACGAGCGTAGTACAACAAATAGTCACCTACGCTGCTTGAAATGCCAAAACTAAATAAAAGTGTAAACCGGTTGTACAATATATACCCTATATTAGCAAGGCCTTCGCATCCCGCTCCATGGCTTATGACTGATCGGCATGCGGAACCCCCTAGGCCGACCAAGTGCATTTTTCGGGAACAGGCGGCGTTGGTGCGGAGCGTTTATGCTGCGCAGAGTGATCCACCAGAGTGGCTGCCTCTTTTGGATGCGTGCGTTTGCTTGCCTGAGTTTTGATCTTTGTTCGACTGTCTGTTAGTGCTTAAATTGTGTGTTAAATGTCTCGTCTTTTGAAGTTTTCTAACATTTCCATGCATTAAAGAATTTTTTTTTCCCGCTCCATGGCTCAGTGGTCTGGGGCGCGAGGTATGTCACCGCAAGTGTTTTGCAAGTCACGAGTTCGAATCCCCGCGGGTGCGTGCTTTTTTTATTAGTTAATTTTTTGTTTTCCGCCGATGTTCTCTATATTGAGTTCACCTTTTTTTGGGCCGCAACGTTCATGGCTACACGAACTAGTTCACAAAACGCACGCAGGCTGGCACTGGCGCGCTAGCGAGTTCTCGTTGGTGTGCTGTTGCCATAAGCACCGACTGCTTGCAGGCAGTGGGCACAGGCCAGAATGAACAGACCCTTGGCCTTGTGCGAACACGCTTTTTACGATACATGCATGAGGGAGGCAAGCTCCAAATATGGGGGAAAAGCGCATGACATTTGGGCGTCTGCGGTTACGCGGAGGGCGTTCATGCACTGCGTAGGTCTCGGCTAGTGAATGCTACGACTACAAGCCGTCCTGGGAGGCTTATCTTGTGCATTTTACAGCCGACAACATGGCAGAAGCGCGGTACGATGATTAATGAGATATTGAGGATGCCCATCCAGCAACGCTATGGTTATGTTTTACAGAACCGAAACCGAAACCGAAACTTGTTTGATTGCTAACCTTGGGCATCGTCCAATCACGGCGCCCCTCCTCCCAACGTCACAGCCTTAGTTGGTGCGGCCGCCGCAAACCGCGCATGGTAGTTTTTCTTCTTTCGCGCTTTGTAAAATAATTACGGATTTTTCATCCGGATAAACGATGAAAAGTGTGCTAATTTGAGCCAGTCTACGCACTGAAAGCAAAAACGGGAGCTTGACAAATTCACTTCAGTGTCCCTTTAAGGCTACAAGAGTACGACGTTACGGTCGTGTACAAGTCGGGCAGCAAGCACAGCGATGCTGATTGTTTGTCCCGGGCACCGATTTCCACCGATTCCCCTGAAGCCGAGGAAGAGGACTTCCCCTTTGGCGGTATGATTCAAGCTGCAGATATGGCTGCCCGCCAACTGGCCGACGTGGAGCTCAGACCACTCATTGAACAGCTGCCGGGTAAAAACGCAGGGCCTCCTCGTGCTTTTCTTAGAGGAATCAAGTCGTTCTGCCTGCGCGATAACCTACTTTACAAGCGAAATTACGATCAGAGTAAAGGGAAATTTCTTGTACCGGCAGAACTACGCACGGAAATTTTACAAGCATGCCGTGACGAGCCTGCAGCTGGGCAACTAGGGGTCACTCCCACATTCGCTAGAATTCATAAGAAGTATTACTGGCCAAACCTCTTAGCCTCGGTGCAACAGTACGTGAAGACCTGTCGGGACTGCCAGCGCCGGAAGACGCCACCCGTAAAACCTGCAGGGCTACTTCACCCACTATACCCTCCTGACGCACCGTTTAAGCAAATCGGCATGGATATACTGGGCCCCTTCCCCAGGTCAGCCTCAGGGAACAAGTGGATTATTGTGGCAACGGAATACTTAACGCGATATGCAGATACGCACGCTCTTCCTCGGGGAACCGCTGCCGAGATAGCGAAGTTCTTTCTTCACAAACTTGTCCTCAGACATGGAGCGCCCGCTGTTGTACTGACTGACCGGGGGACGGCTTTCACATCTGACTTAATGCATGAAGTACTGCGCTTGAGGCACAGTACTCACCGCAAGACTACTGCTTACCAACCCCAAACAAACGGCCTCACGGAAAGACTTAATAGAACCTTGGCTGACATGTTGTCTATGTACATCGACCTCAACCACAAGACATGGGATGAAATTCTCCCTTATGCCACTTTCGCTTATAATACAGCCATGCAGGAAACGACCCGGTTCACAGCATTTGAGCTTGTTTTTGGGCGCCCAGTGACGACAACCCTCAGCGCAATGCTCCCTGTGAATAACGACGTGGTAGCCGGCACTGATGTTGACGAATTCACGCAAACCGCTGAAGAAGCTCGTCAGCTTGCAATATTTTGCATCCGCAGGCGACAAGAAATCGACGCCTGGCAATATAACCTGAGACGACGGAATGTGGACTATCGTCCCGGCGACCTTGTTTCGGTATGGACGCCTATCCGCCGCCGTGGACTGTCGGAGAAGCTGCTTCGCCGCTACTTCTGTCCCTACAAGGTTATCCGACGTATCTCCGATCTGAACTACGAGGTGTTACCTGAGAGACACTCCAACGTTTCTTCTCGACGTCGACCGAGCTCTGAAGTTGTGCACGTGGTGCGCCTAAAGCCATATTACGAGCGGCCATTGGACACCCCCGTTTGACCTACTGTGCTTCAACTTTTTTTCCCCGGTTACCGCTGCCCTCTGGCTGCCTTGTGTTTCGTCTGATTGTTATGTTGTTTTGCGTATTCCTTTCGTTTAGTTGCCCCTTCGCGTACGCGTTCTAGTGGCATCGGGTCGATGCCATCCCGAAGGGGGGAGCAATGCAGCATCTCCCGTGTACAGTGTGAACTTCCCGCCAGGTACATAGTGGTGTACCTTCCCGTTTGTCCGTTAGGCGGTGCTCGAAAGCAAGGAAGAGGACTAGGAGTGCGCGCCGAACGAAGGGAAAGAGGAAGAAGGCCGTGGAACGGTTGAGGCTAGCCAGAGCTCGTTGATTGTGGGCACAAGTTCGCCTTGTCTAATAAACCCAGTTTGCCTTTTTTATTTTAACCATCGTTACAATATAAATAGCCCAGAAAGTGAAGGAGAACACGGTCGCCCAAATAGCCGAATTGGTAAAGCATTCGAGATTTAATCGAAAGGTGTGGGTTCTGTCCCCACTGTGGGCGCCTGTTTTTCTTACTTTCTTCCGTATAATTAAAAACTTGTTAACGTTATTAACCGTAGTAAAAAAAGAGCCTAATCACACCCCTATGCCTCCTTTGGCGTTGTACACTGCCGACCTATCTTTCTGTATTTCCTCAACGAGCCCCTCATTTCCTTACTATATTATACTGCGAAAGCTTAGCGAGGGTCTCGGCTCTGGCAGCCTTGATGCCTAGGTAGCATAAGAGGGCTTCCTGCCAATTACCCGCTCATGACAGGCTGTAGACGTTCGAGTCACGCCCTGGGGGTTGAAAAGAAGGTCACCTTATCCCCGTGTAGTCAGAGTGGCGCTGGCTACCACCTTTAAGCGTCAGATACACTTCTAGTAAATATAAATAGCCCAAAAAGTGAAGGAGAACACAGTCGCCGAGATAGCCGAATTCGTAAGGCACTCGAAATCAAATCGAAAGGCGTGGGCTCGGTCCCCACTCTGGGCGCGTGTTTTTCCTTCTTTCTTTCTTCCGTATATTACAAAAATGTTAACTTCATTAACCGTAGTAACAAAAAAGAGCCTAACCACACCTCTATGCCTCCTTTGGGGTTGTAGACTGCCGACCTATCTTTCTGTATTTCCTCAACGAGCCCCTCATTTCCTTACAGTATTATTCTGCGAAAGCCTAGCGCGGGTCTCGGTTCTGGCAGCCTTGATGCCTAGGTAGCATTAGAGGGCTTCCCGCCAGTTACCCAGTTTAACAAGCTTTAAGAAAAATCTCCGTGCATATTTACTCAACCTCAATGAATAATTTGCCTAACTGGTTGGACCCTTTGCTTTTACGCTATATTTTCATTGCACTGCGGACATGTTTATTACTTTCCTATTTTTGCGACATTGTTTTCAACGATCTTTGGTAAATTTCGCACAGTGGCCATATAACATCCATAAAAAGCTATTTGAGTTGTATTTCGCGCTAACGCATTATATCTTATTTTCACTGCTGACTTTGCTGCAGAATTGAACTTTTTATTTTCTATCTGCAATAGGAGGTCCCCCTCCAGCCTCGTGCTCTGGGACATCCTTCTGTATATTTTGTTATGTAAATATGTTTACGGCAAATAAATTTCTTCTTTTTCTTCTTCTTCTTGTACCCAATAATGACAGGCTGTAGACGTTCGAGTCACGCCACGATGGTTGAAAAGAAGGTCCCCTTCTCCCCGTGTAGTCATAGTGGCGCTGGCTACCACCCTCAAGCGTCCGATACACTTCTACTAAATATAAATAGCCCAGAAAGTGAAGGAGAACACAGTCGCCCAGATAGCCGAATTGGTAAGGCATTCCAGATCTAATTGAAAGGCGTGCGTTCGGTCCTCACTCTGGGGGCGTGTTTTTCTTTCTTTCCTTCTTCCGTATATTAAAAAAAATGTTACTTCATTACCCGTAGTAAAAAAAAGAGCCTAACCACACCCCTATGCCCCCTTTGGCGTTGTAGGCTGCCGACCTATCTTTCTGTAAATATATATATATAATATATATATATATATATATATATATATATATATATATATATATATATATATATATATATATATATATATATATATATATAAACACACACTCGGCGGGCATTTTTTCACCACTTTCTTTCTGTCTCAAAAATATATATAACTGTATCGCTGACCTACCACACTTTTGCCTTTGCTTTCCGAGGTTTTCTTGACTGCCAATCCGTATTTATGTTTTAATTCAACGAGCCCTTGATTTCCCATTCAGATTGGCTACATGCATAGCGAGGGCCTCTGTTATGGCAGTCTTGGTGCCATACGGAACTTAAGAGGGTTCCGAGTTGGGCGAGTTGGTGTACTTGCATCTTGGGGAACAGCGCGAACTAACCGGGACACAATAAGACAGGGACGCAGGGACACGGCTAGTCCTGTCCACTTCCTTCTTATTGTGTCCCTGTTAGTTCGAGCTGTTCCCCAAGATTAAGAGGGTTCACCACTCCCGATATGTCGTAGACTCTTGAGTCACGGCCCGGGGGTTAAAAAGAAGGTCCCCTTCACCCCGAGTAGTTTGAGTGGCCCTGGCTACCACCCCCAAGTGCAGGAAACAAAAATACCTTAGGGTCATTTCAGATAAGATCGAACAAAGCATGGCTGGTCGACCTCTTCAATTCGCTTGAAATTTTTTTACCTCATTCCCGTATGTATGTAATGTGCGGATTCACAAATATTTTCGGCGGAAAAAATTTTGGCCGACTGAAAAAAAATTTGGAACCCACCCGCGTGGACCCCGGCCGCTACCTGCCCATGCGCCGCGACCAAATTTAGCGACGTCTAGCAAAAAATATACTAATAAGGCGGGAATGGTAATTTTTATGCTTAATCTACGCCTGGTGTACATTTCGCGCCCAAAATATCGTTGGCTAGAAGAACATATATTTTGTGTAATAAATTTCCAAATCTTGCTCAGAGCGCATTTTGTTGTGTACTTTGCGGGCCAGTATTATCGTAAGTAATCGAGCTAGAGCGTTAAAATTTGAGTGAGGGCTGCTCCTGGCAAGCACAAATAAGGGCCGTAAATATCGTGTCTGTGCACACTACGGTTAAAAAGTAAATGGCGCACAATTGTGAATAAAAAACTAAAACACTCCGAGTTCAGAGGCTTATTAAAAAAAAACACTTCTTCGATCTTGCTGAAATTCTCCCCAGATGTTAACCTGTGAATGTACTTCAATGATCATTAAGACATGTTGCATCATTTTGCTCCTGACGCGCCTACAGCGCGAGAAAAAAGCCTGGTCGGCCAGCTCTTCACAAGATCCTGAGACACGAAACAGTGAGAGCAACTTCCAGTGAATGTGCAGACGTTTGATAATTTTTTTGTACCAAAGGCAAACTGTTACTTATTGATAGTATTACAGAGAATTCAGAAGCAAAACTGAAATTTTTATGTGAATTTTGGAATGAAAATAAACAATCTGCGCACCGCTACGTGTACTCTTCGAAGAAAAAACGGAGGAACTCCAGATTCACGCGCATTTAAAAAAACCCTTCTTCGAGTTTTATGATGCTTTCCACGGATATTTTCCTCCTACTTTAATTGCGTGAGCCATTAAAAAAACTCGCATCATTTTGATCACTGAAAAGCAAAAGAGCCTTGTCAAGCATGCTCGTCACAAGGAGCTGAGACATAAAACGACGATTGTGACCTTCTGCAGATTTCCCTTATTTATTTTGTAGAAAGGGCAGAATATCTTCTGAGATAAGGAGAATAGAATAGCCAAGAAACATTAATGAAGTCAACGTTTGAAATGACAGCGTTCCATCGGCACCCCAGTAATACCGTGCAGCTACTAGCTGTTTATTTACACGTTGCTTGCTGCATCAATGTTCACAGTTTCCTCAAAGGGGCACAAACAGTCCGCGCTGCACATAGTTTGCATATATCTGCTTCTGATGACTTCCTTAAACGCCACACGTGCCAGGACTGTATGCCGGGAAAGGCATGCACTGTTCGCCATTCTTCCTTTTTTGTTTCGCGATGGCTGGAAACTTCGTTCCCCTCGAGGTATATGAAGTGAACGCCCTTGATCTTCTCAGACAACACAGTTACCATGTCTTTTGTCGTCTGAATCGCATTTCTTAGTGGTTCTCTTAGGTTGTAAAGTGTCGCCTGGTGTTTGACGATTCCCCCAACTCCGTCGCAGGCATTCTTTCCGTGCCCTGTTGCGGAGAATATCCATTGCGTTTCATGAAGCTGGTGAAACGCAATGAAACTCATGAAGCTGGTGCCTGTTTTTAAAGTGACTTGCAGCTCCGTCACTCACATAAGTCACCTTGGAGTACAGTGGCAGATTGTCGTCTACCCACAGCCTGATTTTTGCTAAAACCAAGCAGGCATGCGCAGAGTCATGGCAGACGTCATCGCTTGCAACCACAAAACTATGACAAAAGAGACTGAGTAACAAGCTGAATATATACAAAAAGAATAATAAAATCAGAATACTTAAAAGGAATAATAAAAAGTGATGAAATGAAGATTAAAATGCGACCGTAGTCAAATAGTGGGGAGGTAGCGCAAGGCACTCTCCCAATGTGACAGAACTGAAAACGTGTAACCGTTCGAACGCATGCAGCCCCTTTTCTTCCAGTCCCCTCTTTCGCTCTTTCTGTAAGCCAAATCCCCGCCGCCGCTTACGGTTGAAAAAGCCCAAAAAACACTCGACTCAAACAAAAAAATGAAGATCCCACATGTGTCGTCCCGGACCCCACCGGGCTCAAGGGCGTTTGCCTTCCTGTTTGGTCGCTAATTCGGTAATTGAACCAGTGTGTCCGGAGAAGGACCGAAGAGGGGCGTGCTACCTGGAGACGTTACCCGCGCCGGGGTCGTGTGTGGCCGATGTCCGTTTTTAATACTTGCCATGTGTGCTGCCGACCGGACGGGCTTCCGTTGAACCTTTGATTTCAGGCGAACGAAAGTTACGTCCAGGCGAGTTAAAAAACAAGACTGCGTGCACCTTGTCAAATAGGTGATCTTATGAACCAAATACAGCGCATCACGGCAGCAGTGCGCACAAAAAAGAGCGTTGATAATGTAAGACAAAGAGTGAACGCGGTTGGGGAAATCTAGAGGAAGCTATAAAAATAGACCCGAAAACCTTCAAATTGCGCGTTTTACCACCATACATTGCAGCGGTTTCGCCACCGCACGACTGTATCCGCGCTGTGCTTGGAATGACGCACGATATTTCTAGGGCTCACACAAGTACGTTTAGAGGAAAATATCTGTGGAATGCTTCATAAAACTCGAAGAAGCGTTTTTTTTTAAATGCGCGTGAATCTGGAGTTTCTCCGTTTTTTCTTGGAAGAGTACACGTTTAGCGGTGCGCAGATTGTTTATTTTCATTCCAAAATTCACATAAAAATTTCAGTTTTGCTTCTGAATTCTCTGTAATACTATCAATAAGTAACAGTTTGCCTTTGGTACAAAAAAATTATCAAACGTCTGCACATTCACTGGAAGTTGCTCTCACCGTTTCGTGTCTCAGGATCTTGTGAAGACCTGGCCGACCAGGCTTTTTTCTCGCGCTGTAGGCGCGTCAGGAACAAAATGATGCAACATGTTTTTAATGATCATTGAAGTACATTCACAGGTTAACATCTGGGGAGAATTTCAGCAAGATCAAAGAAGTGTTTTTTTTTTTAATAAGTCTCTGAACTCGGAGTGTTTTAGTTTTTTCTTCACAATTGTGCGCCATTTACTTTTTACCGTAGTGTGCACAGACACGATATTTACGGCCTTTATTTGTGCTGGCCAGGAGCAGCCCTCACTCAAATTTTAACACTCTAGCTCCATTACTTACGATAATACTGGCCCGCAAAGTACACAACAAAATGCGCTCTGAGCAAGATTTGGAAATTTATTACAAAAAATATATGTTCTTCTAGCCAACGATATTTTGGGCGCGAAATGTACACCAGGCGTAGATTAAGCATACAAATTACCAATCCCGCCTGATTAGTATATTTTTTGCTAGACGTCGCTAAATTTGGCCGCGGCGCATGGGCAGGTAGCGGCCGGGGTCCACGCGGGTGGGTTCCAAATTTTGTTTCAGTCGGACAAAATTTTTTCCGCTGGAAATATTTGTGAATCCGCACATTACATACATGCGGGAATGAGGTAAAAAAAATTCAAGCGAATTGAAGAGGTCGACCAGCCATGCTTTGTTCGATCTTATCTGAAATGACCCCTTAAAGGACAGACAACCAATTTTTGTCGCAAATATGTTCTCTATCCCAAATGAAAGCCGGCGTTTTATTTATCCCGGTAACCACAAGCAATTTCTAAACAAATTGGCGGAAATAATTTTAATTCGGCAGCAAACTTCCTGAAATCGGAAGGGTGGCGGTTCGTAGTGTCTAAACTTGACACTACAATATGTGTCCCTGTCACGTGACCTGCAAACCCAGCAGCTACTGTAACTGCTGAAACGTCTATTTACGTATTGAAAACATTTTAACACAAGTATTTCTACAAGGTTAAATTGTATATGTATTTCTAAACATTATTTTCAAAAATTTTAAACACACGCCGCCCGCCGCCGCAAGGTTGCTCTCAGTGTGGCGAACTGAGCCTCCATGCCCAGAATCAACGGCAGCGTTCAGTAAACAGACCCCGTGAAGCAGCTTTGACGATTCTGCCTGAGTCAGGGGCGTTTGTTCTGTCAAAATAATTGATTTCAGTTTCCAAATACGCCAACGGCAGCTTTAAAAAAAACAAAAAAAAAAAACGTCGCGCCCGGGGAGAATCGAACTTCCCGCCTCAACAACGTGAAGCCAGATTCTACCTATCGTCTATCCCAAGAGATGGCACATTCGTGCAAAATAGACCGTTGCATTAAAAACACACATAAAGGAACAGGAAAGTGTGCGATTCAAACTTTTTTAGCTGGAGACAAGTTTTTAAATATTGTTTTTCATTTCGCATACAGCCAAAAGTATGCTGCCGAGCTACTATATGTCATGGTTGCCAGCATTATTTTTTGGAGGCACACATACGCCTCGTAGATCTAAAAATATCGATTTTAAAAAATTCTAGGGCCTTATCAGCAAAACCGTTTCTCGTCTAGGGGCTTTAAGTGATGCCCTTTCATTTGGGATAGAGAATATATACTCGAAAAAAATCGGTTGTCTGTCCCTTTAACATAAATACCCGAAAAAGTGGTGGGGAAACAGCCCCGCCGGTAGCGTAGTGGTCATCACACTAGACACGTATTCTGGAGGACATGGGTTCGGATCCCACTCGCCGGGCATTTTTTCACCACTTTCTGCCTGTCTCAAAAAATTCTTCAACTGTTTTGATGACATACCGCACTCTCGCCTTTGATTTCTGAGGTTTTCTTCACTGTCAATCTTTATTTTATATATATCTAAAATCCAGGGAGCAGTACAACTTTGAAGATTGTAGAGAACACAAGAGAAGAAAAACTTCGAACAAGGTAACAGCACGATTGTTGCTAACGTTTCAGCAAAGAGACTAGCTTTCGTCAGGGCAATCTCTCGCCTGGCGGGGCGCTTTATATAGGGGTAGGTCCCCAGGTGAGGGGAGAGAAAGAAAGAACGAAGTGAAATTGAGAAAGCGGATTGGTTTGGGAGTATGTCGAGGGAGATATTCAGGGGTAAAGAAGGTTGCATAGTTTGACCCGCGAAGTAGGTCACAGGGAAGTCCGCCGGGGGTTGATAATCCGGGACTTTTTGAAGAGAAAAGAGGAGAGGGTGTTTGTTTACCCGCCGCGGGGCATACCGAAAGGTTCTCAGAACCGCCGGAAGCAGACCAGGCGGAGAGAGTGGGGTCCTTATCAGAAACTATCTACAAGCCTTAGGTCAAAAGAGAAGGTAGAGAGGAGGGGGAAAACTAGGTCAAGGAAAAACGAAAAGAAGAAAAAAAAACCGGGAGGGAAACCACACAACACCCCACACAAAAGAAAAAGCAATGACCCGGCAAGTAAAATGGCACGTGTCACCCACGGCAACATTCCTGGAACAGGCCTGTCCTGAAACTCAAAAACGAAAAGATAAAGTTAGAGTGACGTACGGGGCACAAGACCACGCGGAGTAAAAAAAAAGGAGAAATTAAATAAATAAAATTGAATTCCAAAAGCAAAGGTTGAAAGGATGCGGGCGAGTGTTAAGGTGGAAGGCAAGGAAAGAAAATAAAAGAAATTAAGTGATCAGGTAAAGAACAGAGGGAAGGGTCATAGTCTTTGGATAAGGTATATGCAAGACAGTGCCAATTTCTGTATTCCCGGTGAATATCGCAGGGATTCGAAGTTGCCAATAGACGCATTAATTCCAGTAGGTTCCATGGCGTTGAATTTGTGAATTAAATAGGATTCTCGGCATTTCCTGTCCCCCGGAGACTTAAAGTTTGACTGAAGTATATACAACTTAAGGTCATCAGAATTGTGGCCTGGTTGGTTGAAATGCTGCGCTACAGCTATGGAGGATTTGCTTCGAGTATCTGCCCGGTGACCGTTAAGACGTAGGGTCATAGGTTGACTCGTTCCGCCTATATACTGTTTGTTGCACACTGAGCATTCCAACATATACACAATGTCGGATGAAGTGCATGTGAAACTTGAAATAATCTTGTGGTCACAATTACTAGCTGTGATTTTTACAATGCAGTCTCTCTGCACGTGCCTGCAAGTTTTGTATCTGGGGCGGGAGCAGCTGGCTATGACTGGTTGCTTTGAAGGCTGTATTTTAGCATGCACTAAATATCTATTAGATTCCTGTTTGTCCGGAAGGTAACCCTTGGTGCTTCCGGGAAAGTCTTTTTTATTTGGTCGTTACTGGCTAAAATTTGGTAGTACTTCCGCAGTATACTGTTTACGTTTGCGAGGGCGTTTGAAAATTTAGTTATTAGGGCAGGCGGCCTGGCGCTTTCGTTTTGTCGCTGTTTTTTGAGCACGTCATCCCTTTTAAGATTAGACGCACGTTCCCGGAGTCCCGGAATATCAACCCCCGGTGGACTTCCGTGTGACCTACTTCGCGGCTCAAGCTATACATTCTTCTTTGCCCCTCAATATCTCCCCCAACATACTCCCAAACCAATCCGCTTTCACAATTTCACTTCGTTCTTTCCTTCTCTCCTCTCACGTGGGGACCTACCCCTATATAAAGCGCGCCAGCCAGGCGAGGGATTGCCCTGACGAAAGCAAGTCTCTTTGCTGAAACGTTGGCACAAGTCGCGCTTCTACATTGTTTGAAGTTTTATTGTCTTATATATATATAGAACAGAGACGTACGGGACGAGGGATTCCGTAAGGACACATATCAAGGTTGCAGTCCTTATTGCCAGTGCTGTTTGGCGGTGTGTTTTATAGGGCCGAATCAGGTATGATTGCATTTTTTTTGCAGGAATAAATAATTGAATATTCAAGTCGAGAAAAAATGCGCCGTTTTTTCCGGAAGCGGGAATCGTACCCACAACCTCCGCATAACGCGTGCGGTGCTCTACCATTGAGCTAGTTCCGCGGCGACTCCCTTCTCGACTATACGGCGGTATTTTGTATTTACGACTGCTCAGAGCCCGGTCAACTAGCGCCGCCCCTCGACTACCGCGGGAAGACGTAGAACGTCTTTTTCCCAGCGGCCGCACGTAAGACGTGGTCGGAAGTCGGGGATAGCCAAAGGCATTTCAGACTGCTGAAGCCAGAACCCTCGTAATGCATTTTGTAGAACAGAGACGTACGGGACGAGGGATTCCGTAAGGACACTTATCAAGGTTGCAGTCCTTATTGCCAGTGCTGTTTGGCGGTGTGTTTTATAGGGCCGAATCAGGTATGATTGCATTTTTTTTTGCAGGAATAAATAATTGAATATTCAAGTCGAGAAAAAATGCGCCGTTTTTTCCGGAAGCGCGAATCGAACCCACAACCTCCGCATAACGCGTGCGGTGCTCTACCATTGAGCTAAAACACACCGCCAAACAGCACTGGCAATAAGGACTGCAACCTTGATATATATATATATATATATATATATATATATATATATATATATATATATATATATATATATATATATATATATATATATATATATATATATATATATATATATATATATATATATATATATATATATATATATATATATATATATATATATATATATACATATATGTATATAAACGTGTGGGTGTAGGCGCCGATGTGCTTGTTCGGCAGGGCCTGTATTTATTTTCAGATTGAGTGATTCGGTGGCAGCTGGAGTCCGCGTGCCGAAAAGCGCCCGTATATTGCGGCCAAGGAGCGTGGAAGCCTAGGTATTCTCCGTGGCGCGGGGCTCCGCCTAAGTGCTGAAGCCATGCGGTCCTACGCTGGCACAGCGGCCCATAGTGATGATAGTGGGCGCTTGCGGTAGACGACAAAGTGGCCGCTAAAGAGCTCCCCCACTACCGCGGAACACTTCAAGAGCAAACAAGAGCATGAGCAAATACTGCGGGAAGATATGTACGTGGTGTCTCGACAGTCAAGGTCGTGGGAGAGTTCAAGTCATAGGGTATCACGATGTGACGGTTGGTTCTCATGAGTCCTCTAATAGCATCCCCTGACAGTCGAAGTCGTCGTCATGAAGGCATCCGGATCGCAATCTAGTCTCCGGTGGTCTGGGCTGTGAGTGGAGTAGCGGGCGAGCTTGAGTACTAATCATCTGCTTCCATCTCAGGCTGCCGTGGGTGTCCATATCAATGCCGATGATGGGACGGGTTTCGAAAGGTGTACATTGCGAGTGGTTCGTTCCACACCGTGTTGTGCCAGTGAGTGAGCATCACGCCTTAGCCGTCGAAATTGAGGTGGAGAGGGTGTAGTCCGGCATTGCATCGAGGCGTATGCTTGACCTGAAAACGGGAGGTGTCACCGATGATGACCGTGTCAATTTCGTCTTGGAGGAGTCACCGCAAGCAAGAAATTGCGAGCCCGAATACCACGACGGATCCTGCGCCTTTGCATCGGGCGTTCGGACTATTGGAGCGGGCGGTTAATGTGGAATTCGTATTTCCATGCCAGCGCAGACGACCGCAAGCAGATGACTGTCAGCGCTTGCGACGTCGACGACTGCGTTTAAACTCGATGGCGGAAGTGACTGCTTCTGGGGGTGGCTTCAAGTTAGGAGACGGTTTGGTTTCGACACATTGACAATGTAGCTGATTCTTAGGACGTGTGGGACTTGCGTCTCGCAAACTCTGCGTCCAGTCTGCCATGCTGACCATAGTAAAACTTCACTGTAGATTTGTCTGGCTGGGCTTTGTCGCAGTGCAATGCGATGTGCAACTGCAGTAGGCGCGTCAGCCACTGCACAGAAGGCTGAACTGCGTGGCCAAACAGCATCCTCGACTGAAGAATCCAGGCGTGTGGACGGGGGTGTAGCCCGAAAGAACCCGTTCCCGTTTGACCCCTTCCCGTTTAAACCCATTCCCGAAACGCCCTTCCCGCTTCACCCGTCCCGTGTGCGCCCGTTCCCGAAACGACCTTCCCGTTACAACCCGCTCCCAAAGCGCCCTTCTCATTTGAACCCGCATCGTTTCAACAAATTTTAATTTCTGAAAATATGCGTTACCGTCTTCGTAACCATTCCCCAAAATGTCCGTACAAGAAACGGGTCATGCGCTAAAAACTTGTATGCACCAAATTTTTCGGAATCGACCGACATTGCCGGTGATAAAAGCTTCCGAATGCCTTAGGCCTATACTGCCATCTTGACACAAAATTTGTAGCGGCGAAAGTGTACTATAAAGATACCGAAAATCTTGAGTAATGCACGCATTGGATTTTTCTGCAGTTGGTGTTCGTACGTGTGCTGAAATTCATTTATCAGCCGCTCTTATGCTCATTGTTTGGAACAAAGCTTCGTCTCCGGGATCGAGAGATCTATAGATCAAAGATGTCCGCAGAAGAGACTTTAAAAAAGGCAAAAACATGTGCAGAAACCTGAGAATTGGCTACTAATGCCTTTCCTACGTGAGTAATGGGCAGATATTTTTATTTATTTACCGATACTTTACGGCCTGGTCGGGCTCATGCAGGAGTGAATATAAAAACACATCAGTATTGGGTGGCGTAGTTTGAAAACGCCAAACACAAATAAGTACGAGACATAAATAGGTAATAGACGCAAAGGGGTCCGAACAAGGATATGCATTCGTAATGTATTCCAATTTTAAAATACGACGATTCAACCAGAAAACACATTTACAATTCGTGGGGAAAATTCTTCTAACCATACCGAGTTCACTGTTCATTCAGTTAACTTATTCGAGTAAGAAATTGCACGAGGAAACAAAGAGAACTTTCGAATGATAATTCAGCTGATTGGCTGCCTAATAGTTTTACTATGATGTCTTCTCGCTGAACGTCTGAAATGCACTTGGAAGTAGTATTCCCGCGACAATTTTAAGTTTCTGTAGTGAAGAAAATTTAGGCTAGAGACAACCCTGTGCTGCTTGCGTTTATGAAGGTTTGCCCTCTTATCCAAATTGAGTACGCTAGAATGACGGGAATAAACAAAAATCAATAAAACGCAAAGCTAAGTTTATAATTTTCGCAGCTTCTCATGATTGCGATTTTTTATAGCCAGATGAGGCATATGTATCCAGATACATAGGGTTACTTTATTTTTGTACATCTTTTTATGTTGTATAGTTTTCATCTGTTTCTTTTTGACATTGAAGTACACTTGCGCTATTATAACGAGTAAATGTGTTAGTTCACCAAATACGAATTCTTTCAAAGTTAGGGTGTTCTTGCGATTTTTTATTCGTTGTTCCGCGGCGCTTTTCTGGGATTTTGATTTTATCGTTTTTTGGTTTGTTAATTTAAAAGATTTGTTTGTTAATTTAAAATATTTGTTTATTGGTATGACGAATTGTAACCAAATGTCGTTGTCTCTTGATCCAAAAAGTGAAGCCCAGGTTTGAAAAGCAGTCAAGGACTCTGGATGTACTGAGCATGCTATCGCAGCGGCTGTGAAGAAACGGAAATAAATGAAAAACAATACGAAAATGTTTTTATAACGTTTCATAAACTGGGTAAATTATTCCGGGAACGGGCTAAATAGGAAAATACGAAACGGGAAGGTTCTTCCGCCCCGGGTTGAAATGGGAAGGAACAAACAGGAGGTTGAAATTGGAATGGATCCAAACGGGAACGGGCCAAGTGGGAAAGGGCGAAACGGGAAGGTCGTTTTGCGCCGGGTTGAAACGGGACAGAACAAGCGGGAAGGGTGAAATGGGAATGGGTTCAAATGGGAACCTCCCGTGGACAGACACAGTGTTGTGTTTGCCGAAATTATGCTTCGGTTCCCAGGAGCCGCTTGCATGAATGGTGGCAAAAGTGGTTTCTTCAAAGGCCAGCCCGACGCTTGGGTAGAGCAGGGAGGCAGCGCACACTGGTTGGGCAACAAGCTGCTGGTGTCTACGGTGCAGTAATTCATCTTTGTCACTGGGCTGCCGCCCAGGATGCACAGTGTGGTAGTAGTCGGGGTGTTGGCTTCACAGGGAAGTACCGTGGACGCCAGAATGCTGGTGCTAGGAAGGATGTCCTCGACAGGGGTGGTGAAAGGCTTCGCCGCTGGCGATGGTGGGTTTAGGAATCGACCATAGCGCGTGAGCAGGACTGCCCTAAGGTCGTCGCACAGTGGGGCTTCACGCTCCGGCAAGCTACACGAACCCAGAAGACGATTGTAATGTGGAAAAAAACCATTTGAACAGCTACAGACGTGGTTGTGGCAAACTTCGCCGCCGTGAACGTAAAGTGCCCTTACCAATCTTACTGCGATTTGTTAAGGAAACTAATGAGCGCTGTATTGGAATTGAGACTAACCAAACGGCTTTGTCAAAGGGAGTCGACGACCCTAAAGCCGCTCATGAATCAGTCGCTGCTTCACTTTCTGCCATCAATACCCTGCCTAGAAGCCGTTGAGAAGTAGGCTAGTACTCTTGAAGGTCGTCAGCGTGACATGTCTTCTATATGCCGTACTTATTATCTCTTTAATGTATTAATCACTATACGAGCTAGGCTTGACGAGTCCGAGGAGCGCTGGTGCGCGACAATCTTCTATTTGTCGGCTTCACAGACAAACCCAAGGAAAATTGGCAGGAATCAGAACAGAGGATTTTGTCGTTTGCCTCTGAATTGAGCACGCTCTTCTCCAGATAAGAACCCTATCGTAGTACAATTTGCTTCTTACAAAACAAAAGAGCTGGTGTAAACAAAACGATTGTTGCTGTACGATACCGCCTTTTATATTAGAGATGACCTTCCACTAGCCACTCGAACTTACCGCAAAAAATTGCTTTAGTACGGGAAAGGTCTTAACCCCTCTTGCAAACTGCGCCACAATAGGCTCTTTGTTGGCGGTGAGAACTACGTGTACAACGCTAGAACTGACTGTGTGCATGAACGTATGGTGACACCCGTTGCCTCAGCACTTGCTGTATCATCCCCACGGTAGAAGCATTCAGGACGCATGCATGGACAGCCGAGCTGCAGCTAGGAGGGCGCGAGGTGTGGTGGTCCTCAACATAAAAATAAAGCCTCCATCCTCTACACTAACATTAGTAGCCTCTACAGTAAAAAGGAAAGCCTTAGGGCTCTAATGAATGACTCCGAGCTGAAATTGTTGACTTACCGACACATGGCTGTCAAGTAAAATAGTGTCCAATGAGTTATTTCAGTGCAACAGAAAGTACGTGTTGTATGGACGTGACCGTGTTTGCAAAATCAGTGGTGGTGTTTTAATTGTAGTTAATAACCAGTTGTAGTATTTCATTATCACGATTTATTCTAATCTAGAGATTCTTTGGTGTTCCATAACTTCCAATTTCAAGAAATTTATATTTGGCGTTTGTTATCAGTCCCCCTGTAATGCTGGAGGCTTTTAAGAACCGAGACACGTCTGAACGTTATGCCCTGCACCCAAAAACTGGGGCCCCGTTTAATTCCACGCTGGTGGCGTCCATGGCTCCGTGCGCACCGGCAGCGCGGAGCCCGCACGCATTGCTTGGCGCTCAGCCCCATCGCCATCGCTCTTGCAGCGCCGAGTTGCGGCAGCAGACGACCCAAGCATCTGGGGTGCCACCAAACTGCTTTTAAAAATAGTAACCCGTTTTTTTAGTTGGAGCGTGTTGTAGCGTGCCGAACATGTTGTAGCGTGCCGAACGTATTTCTTGTATTGATGGCACAAGCCCACACCCGGAACCATAAAATTCTCCTGTAACTAACGTGCAACCTCGCATTGTTGCTGAATTGATACAGCGTCATTCCGGCCGCGTTATATTTGTTTATAGGTGGCCCTTGGTATCAAGTTGTTTTCATAAATTTCATAATTCTATAACGTCTGCCTTCATTGCTTGCTATTTACGATATGTTTATAAATAAAGCCTTCTTTCAAAAAAGGAGAAAGTTATGAACCCTCCCTCTTTTCAGAAAGAAATGCTTTGTACCTAGGGATGTTTGCCAATATTGTGGCAACTGTATATTATTATCCTAGATAAGCGTCACTTTTTTTTACGATGACCAAGACTGTGCTTTAATTTATGTTTTTTTTTTCTATTGTAGGACGAAAAGTTGGGCTAGTTGGAGCGGATTCAACATTCACACAAAAGGAAACTTAGTCAGAGGGCGAGCTTTTTGGCTGAAATGTGTCTTTAAGACTGCTCACGGCAGTCGGCCTACCCTCCGTTCGCTAGTATCGGGGCAGTAAAACTTCCAGATTACTTCAGAAGAGCCGTCGTGAGTGACCGCATTAACCAGGGTTATACCACCATCCAAAAAGGAGCATCTAGAGGTGAATACCACGCTTGTCCCAAATGGATTATTCAATACATAGTTGTATAGAAATAATGTGTGCGGTAGTGATTCGTAAACTTAAGGAGGAAATGGGGTGTTAATGGTGCACTTTTTGGGAATATTTGGTTCGAGATCGCAGAGAAAAGTAGGAGTACGGACTTGTGTTCTTCAAAGGTTGCGGCACAAACTGTTTTTGAGTTTTTGTGTTTAGTACTTTGTTTTTTAGTAGTTTAGTTTGTTTAGTTTTGTTTAGTTTGTTTTGAAGTGTATATGGTTTACGCTTGGTGCCTTGTTTGTCAAAGATGCGATTAATGATTTATTGTGACTATTAACAAGGGCTGTTTGGAAAGCACACCCATGGTACGGTAAAATGTGGTGATAATATTTGTTACTGAACGTGTAGTGCGTTAGTGCAAACTGAGTCTTCACAGCTACCATCGCACAAATTTGTGACCGGAAGTGCTTTTTGCCGAAAGCACTTCTCATTGGAACACGTGTTGTGAGGAGCTTTGCAGGGCGAAAAGAAAGAGATGAAGCGCGTACTGACGTCAGTGAAGTGTGTCATTGAAAGCCATGTTGATGAGATGCTCCAGCGTGGCGTCATTCGACCACCCAATAGCCCGTGGGCTTCTCCAGTCGTACTTGTTACGAAGAAAAATGGCTCTATCCGATTTTGTATAGATTACCGCCGACTTTAAAAGATCACTCGGAAAGACGTTTACCGTCTGCCCCGGATCGACGATGCCTTAGATATCTGCAATGAGCTGAGTTCTTTTCATTGCTGACCTGCGCTCCGGTTATTGGCAGGTGCCAATGGCAAATGATGACCGTGAAAAAACCGCGTTTGTGGCCCCCGACCGTTTATACGAATTTAACGTAACGCCGTTCGGGTTATGTCACGCGAGCGCTACTTTTGAGCTCATGATGGACGACATTCTGCGTGGCCTCAAGTGGAAAACGTGTTTATGTTACTTGGACGATGTCGTTATATTTTCCCCCAATTTCGACAACCATCTTACTCGTCTAGAGCAAGTTGTGCAGTGCTTAACGGATGCTGGTCTACAGCTAAACTTAAAGAAGTGCCATTTTGCTTCCCGAAAGCTTACGATTATAGGTCATGTGGTTTCAAAGGAGGGTGTTCTCTCTGACCCTGCTAAGCTACAAGCTGTGGCCGACTTCCCGAAACTGACCACTCGAAAAGCCCTGCGCAGTTTCATTGGCCTTGGTTCATATTTCCGGCGATTCGTTCCAAATTTTTCATCCGTTATTGCACCTCTGACAAAGCTCCTTGGCGGCAACCCTGACTTGTCCACCTGGTCTCTTGCATGTGATGCAGCCTTTTTGACATTACTTCGGCTGGTTACCTCACCCCTATACTGCGACACTTCGATCCTTGTGCACCCACCGAGATCCATACTGACGCCAGTGGCGTCGGATTGGGAGCTGTGCTTGCCCAAAGGAAGCCAGGATTTGACGAGTACGTTGTTGTCTATGCGAGCCGTACGCTTACAAAAGCCGAATCCAGTTACTGCGTCACGGAGAAAAAGTGTTTGGCCATTGTGTGAGCTATCGCCAAATTCCGCCCCTACCTTTTCGGCCGTGCCTTGGAGTGGCTGAGGCCCCTGTAAGGCCACGTCCGCCTTTAGTCTTAGCCTCCCCTTTGTTTACCAAGAAATAAAAATCAAATACTCAAATACTCCAATGTCGTGACAGACCTTCACGGCCTTTGCTGGCTGGCATCACTGAAGGATCCCTCTGGTCGGCTTGCCCGCTGGGCTCTTCGGCTCCAGGAATATGAAATCCGCATGATATATCGGTCTGGTCGAAAACACAACGATGCGGACGCACTCCCCCGTTCACCTCTAGGCACGGATACGGCAGAGCGTACGGTCATTCACTCCACCCCGACATTCCAACCATTTGAGGACATGACGGGGCGACAGCGGAAGGATCCATGGATATCCTCACTCTGCGGCCTCCTTTGTAATCCTACGCTGTGTACCGCTCGACGGGCGCTGCGACGTCAGGCTGCGCACTGCGCCATCTGTGATGGTATGCTCTATCGCCGCAATTATCGTTCAGAAGGACGCAAATGGTTGCTCGTGATCCCTCGTAACTGGCGGACTGCCGTTTGTACTAGCGTCCACCCGGATTTGCATTCTGCCCATGCAGGCGTGCTGAAGACGAACGAACGACTGCGACAGCGCTATTTTTAGAGAGGAATGTACACCTTCGTGATGAAGTTTATTCGGGCATGCGAAGACTGCCAGTGTCGGAAGCCCCCACCTCAGTAACAAACCGGTCCATTGCAGCCATTGCCCTGTCCAGCGCGACCTTTCGATCGGGTCGGTATTGACTTACACGGGCTGCTGCCAGCTACTTCTGCCCGCAACCGTTGGGCCGTGGTTGCTATCGACCACCTTAAATTCCACGCTGAGACGGCTTCGCTACCGGCTGCCACGGCGAGCGAAGTTGCTACTTTCCTTCTACAGCGTTTCATCCTCTGTCACTGAGCACCACGTGAACTTCTAAGTGACAGAGGGCGTGTCTTTTTGTCGGATGTGATAGAAGCTCCCCTGAACGCGATAACGTCCTAACGAAAGCCAACAGCAAACGCCTCAACAACAACGATCTTGATCTAAACAGCCCAGAGGCTGTTTATGTGAAGGAGCACCTCTGCCCCACACTGAAGAAGCTTCTTGCAATGTGTGTCAAGAAAAAGTACGATTGCAATTGGAAGTCTGTATGGGCCAGTAATGGGAAACGTTTTGCCAGGCAGTCTGATTGGGGCAACCAAGGTGCAAATTTTGAGCGAGAAGGATGTTGAGAGGGTGTTTGGTGCTGGGAGTGGTAGCCAACTCTTTGAGCGATCCCCAGAAGAGGGCAACGGCCAGGCGCAGCCACTGGCGGGGGCTTCTACCCCGGAGGGTCAGGCGAATTCTAGTGTAGATAATGTTTGAGCCGCTACTTGTCTACTAGCAATGCTCGGATGAGTTGTCACGAACTCTTATCCCCTTCGGCACTCAAGAAGCTTGTAAATGAAAATACACTAGGAATTTTTCATCTAAACTGTCGCTCAATAAACAGCACAGTTTGATGATTTGCAGTTGTTTTTTGACTCCCTGGGTTTTTCATTCAATGTGATAATGTTCAGTTAAACATGGTATGATGACGAATCCGAATATTTTGCACTAAATGGTTATAAGCACTTTTTCCTTAACCGACCTGATCGCAAGGGGGGTGGCGTGTCGATGCATGTTCATAATTCAATTGGCGCTGAGCAAGCAAAACTTGCGATTTACGTTTGTAAAGGATGGGCTCGAGCTATTGACAGTAGAAAGCCTAAATAGCACTTTTAGTGTTCTAAATCGTCCCCCAAATGCAAAACTAGACGCCTTTTTTGAGACACTAGAAGGCCTTTTCGATTACGCGTCTTCAAATGGAAGATTCTTTTATCTGGCGGGCAATGTGAATACACATAAAATGTGTATCGAAACCACGAAAGGAACTTGAGGCATTAATTGATGCTTATGCTTTCTGCAACGTTATCAAAGCTACGACGCGCATTACACGTTCCACGGCAACGCGTATTGACGTTATCATCACTAATGCCAATAAACCCAACATAAATGCCGGTACCATAAATGCCGGTGACATCAGTGATCACCTCCCAATCTTTGCTTTTGTTAACAATGCTGGACCAGATACCGCTTGTAGGCCAAATAATTTGAAGTATCGTCGTATTGATATTACCACATTAAGCAACTTTCAGAACAGGATTTCCGCAAATGACTGGAGCTACGTCTTATCACTAAATGACGCTGACAGAGCCTACGACGCTTTTCTGTCCAAACTTAAGGCCATTTATGACACTTCCTTTCCTCTCAGGCATGCCAGTAAATGCAAAAATAGGAAACCCTGGATAACGGAGGAATCAATCCGGAGAATTAAATTTAAAAACAAGTTATACGCGCAGTTCATAAAATCACGGGATCTTCAAAAACAAAATATATATAAAAAAAACGAAATCAGCTAAACCGAGAACTCAAGAGAGAAAAACTGGAGTACTTCAGCAATCTCTTCGATCGCTCTTCAAGTAACCGTGCGCGAGACCAATGGGACCAACTAAAACGCTTGCTCAACTTTGGGTCGCACAGCCGAATTGCTTCGATTGAAAAAGAAGGGGAAGTTCTGTTCGGGAAGGAACTTTCCAACCAGTTTAATCGGTTTTTGGTCAATATAACAAAAGCGTTGTGTGCACCACTAGATGTCCCTGTTAGTGACGCCTGTGGGGCACCAAGCGTACAGGAAACTCAATTTTTCCAATAAAGAATCTGAAGTGGTATCATTGTTTTCAAACATCCGATCAATAAATCCAGTGATAAAGACGGTTTTATAATTCAACCGTTTAAATTTGTAATAGACCTATTGGCCACGACAGTGGTACATATCTATCACCTATGTCTGAGTACTGTCGTCTTCCCAAAACAAATGCAAATTGCAAAGGTTGTTGCCATACACAAAAGTGGTTCCGTTTCTGACTTTTCTAACTACAGACCGGTATCTATTCTTCAAGTATTATCTAAAGTAGTAGAGAAAATTATTCATTGCAGGTTATCTCACTTTTTAAGTAAGCACTCTGCTTTCCGATATCCAGTTCGAATTTAGAAAACAGAGATCCACTGAAATGGCGTTAACGAAACAAAACGAAATTATAATTTACGCATGTGAAGAAAAGCTTCTTGCTCTCGGCATATACGTAGATTTAACCAAGGCATTTGACCTGATTGATCACTCGGTCTTATTTGTAGAGCTCAGTCACTATGGCATTCGGGGAATTGGCCTTGCTTTATTACAGTCATACCTAAAGTAACGTAGAGAAATGGTGTGTTTCCATGAAACCTTGTCAGGCGATGAGTTCATCACGTCTGGTGTACCACACGGCAGCTTTTTGGGGCCTTTGTTGTTTCTGGTATATCTAAATGATATTTTTGATATCCCTTTTCCAGTTCATCTTGTAGCTTACGCTGATGATATTGCAATGCTTGCCACAGGAAACACATTAGCTGAGTTATCACTGTGTGGCAACCAATTTTTGCAATATTCGCGTTACTGGTGCAATAGAAATCGTCATAAGGTTAATACGTATAAAACGAAAGCTGTTATGTAAGTGGTGACATGGAATTTCTTTTGGGAAATGACAAGATTGACATCGTGTCCAGTATAAAATCTCTCGGTGTCGTATTCTCTGAGACGCTGAATTGGGATATACAGGTTGACAGTGTTAGAGCTAAAATGAACAAATTATATGGCTTGTTATATATACATAGGTTAACACTTCCCACGCAAGTTAAACTGCCCATTTTCAACGCATATATTGTACCTGTGATCACGTATTGCGACACGATTTGGGGAACAACGACAAAGTCTAATAAACATCGCCTTCTTGTTGCCACAAAAGAGCAATAAGGCTGATAGCTAATATTCCGTTGAATGCTCACACAGAAGAATACTTCAGGCAGTATAATATTCTTAGAGTAACTGCCCTGTATACATATAGACTGCTTTGCATTCACAATACTGCTGTAACAATGAACAATGCCTTCATGATAACAATCTTTAAGGTAGTGCGTCATGAACATACTTATAATATACGTCACTCTAGTCCATGTATCCTACCACTAAGCCGCACTAAATACCGCACACAGACTTTATCTTGGAATCTACTAAATACTGAAATATTAGCGATGGTAATAACTTCAATATTCGAATGTTTTCTACAACAACTTTCATAGAATTGATGCATCTTCTTGAGCCTTCGACCGAATAGGCTCATCCAAGTAGCAATTTTACAATGAAATGTAACGATGTATTATTTTCGATGTATTTTTCTTGCCTGTGACATTACAATTGTGTAATGGTACTTGTGTGGAATTGTGTACTTGTATATATTTAGAATTCTATAACAATGTTTTTATCGATTCGAATTTCTGTAGTTGGATATATTTTTCAAATTGTCACGTTGCGTTTGTGCTCTAACCACACAACTGCTTAGTGGGGCGTAAGGGGTCTTCAAGCTGCATATGGCAGCTTCTTCCCTTCCATCCTCTCTCATTGTGTACTTTGTGTACTTTGGTAGAGAGAAATAAGCATATCATATCATATAAAAAATGTAACGTGCCTCATCGCACCACTACTGCCTACCACCCGCAGACGAATGGGGTGACCGAGAGGTTTAACCGTACTCTTGGCGATATGCTCGCCATATACATCTCTTCCTACCACTCCAAATGGGACATGTTTCTTCCCTTTGTGACGTACGCCTATAATACCGCGATTCAGTCCACCACGGGATTTTCTCCTTTTTTCTTTCTTTACGGTCGCTAGCCACCCTGCACTCTCGACACAATTCTCCCCTATCGACCTGATGTTTCTGAGCACACGACCATTTCTCGACTCTGCAGCCACGCCGAAGAATGCCGTCAGATTGCCCGCGCTTTACCTGCTGAAGACAAGTCGCACCAAAAACATCGTCGTGATGGTGACCGCCCGGAAGCGACTTTTTCGCCCGGCTCCTTGGTATTGCTTTTGATACCCACTACTACTCCCGGACTCTCCAGCAAGCTGCTATACAAGTACCATGACCCATACCCCGTTGCCGAACGCGTGTCACCTGTCAATTACGTTGTGGAGCCGCTAACCCCATCCTCAGACCTCCGTCGCCGAGGCCGCGAGACAGTCCACGTGCAACGCCTCAAGCGTTATTACGATCCTGTTGTCGTAGCCTGCCCCTAAGTCGCCAGTGTCTCCCTTTGCCACGGGGGGGTGAATGTAGTGCGGAAGAGATACAAGTATCTCCTACCCTTTCAAGGAGATTGATCATGGTATAAATAGCGATAAGGAAGATGAAGAACCAGTGAACCGGACAGAGATCATGGTCAGCGTGAACCGCGAGAAGAGCGCGTGAGAGCGAGCCGTCTGCCCCGCTTGCTTAGGACTGCCTTCGCTGAGCGTTCTGCTGCATTTCCTTCGGAAATAAACCCATCCTACAATATGTTTTTTTTTCGCCTGAAACCAAATTTGCTCGAAAGCAATTTTCTAAATAAAACGGTAAAGTGCTGTTCTGTATAATGAACCGTGTTTGTAATGTCACCTAAAGAGCCTTGGTGGTTCATGTGTAAAATGTTGCAAAAACTCTTTTTTTGGCATTTTTGTAAGAACGTTTCTTAAATAGGCCATGAGGAAAAATACGTTGATTTTATTCGAAAGGCCAGGTATTTATGCCGTACCCAGCGCTGGTCAAGGAGAAATCGATATCCCATTTACTCAGCAGTCACGTAATTTCAGCCGAAATTCCGAATCCCCTGCTAAACCATGTGTTTCGTGGCGTTAGCGATGACTTATCCGGGGAATCAAATTGAAAGCATTTGTAAGTGTGTTAAATAAAGCAGCAGCGGATGACTAAACGTCTTTCGTTGCTTCGTTTACCGTCCGTCCTCTAGATGGCGCCACATTACCACTTACGCCCGCTGTCCGCACTCGTTTTGTTTTCGACTGAATTTGCACCTAGTTTATTTTTGTTAGAGTTGATAGCAATAGTATCGTGAAACATTGGGTATTCTCAATAAACAGGGCCACGTCAGATAATGTTGCTTATGCCAATAGGCCAGTGCAGTGTGAGACAACCCCGAAGGGCTAGAAGGCCGTGCAGTTATAACAAGCATAGTGCGCGGAGTACACATGGCTACTTCCATGTTTACGTGTGCGTTCGTAACTTCCAGAGGTTACCCAACCTCTGTTACTGCAATAAAAAGAATATGTGTTAATATTAAGCGGGAATATGTCGTTCTGCAAGCTTATAAGCCTTGCCTAACTTGTTTTTGCTTTTGCCGGCCTCGCGCAGCTGTCCTTAATGCGTGTTTTAGTACGGGAAGTGAGGTAGTGGGTCGTAAACCCATTCTCTTTTTAATATATGGCTTATTTTTTGGTGAAGTTTGCTGTAAAAGCTGTGAAAGTGTTACTCTAATGAGACAACCGTTCGAATGAACCAACGCGGGATTTTGTCTTCGTGGCTCCTTTAAAAAGTACCCCATATGTTCGCCTTGAATAATTTTCCGTAGGCACTCCAGGAGCATATCAACGCACGATGTAAATATTAGTTTTAGTTTCACCTAGTTACAGAGGTCATGTAGGCAAACGTGAAAAGTATACGTTGCCCACGCCCGTCCAGGTTGAAACCCTTTCAGTTACAAGTACGCGACGCACTCCGCGCGTAGAGCGTTTGTATGCACGCGATCTTCGTGTGTGTATTCCTAACGCCATCTACCAACAGAAACAGCTACTGCTATAGCCGCTCGTGATCTCGCGAGCCTGTTGCCATAATGCAACAAAGGCTACTACTTCAGGCTTAAGTGCTGAAAATCGCCCCTATATATGAAAAACAAGTTATTTTCCGATGCAAACTTTAGGTGCGGGTAAAAATGGGCAAATTGAAGGCGAAATCAACCCCTTGGAACACGACATCACCACTAGAGATTAGTGACGAAGGTGTTTTCGCTGCAAAGTGGGAGGGCAGGGCTGCGCCATGTTGTCTACCTCACGTAGGCCCTTTGTGTTCTGAGCGTGCGCACTGGTCACCCGTGAATGTTTTATGTATGTGGAGCTCCTACGTACGTTAAAATAAACCGCGTATAACGGCTGAGTTTGTAACAGTGCCTTTGCGAAAAATTCTTCAAATCTCGCCATTTTTTTGCGTTTTTTCTTATCATGTGCGGCTTCAATCTTACAGCCATGGTAACGAAACGCGCAAATAAAATGTTCCCAAATAATATTTGTCATTCCACACAATTTTCATACTGATTTAAAAATTATGAATTATCTCCATCCACATTTTGCCTGTTTGCAGAAACTTCAACGAGCACTCACGGGAAGGAAAATTTTTTCCCGGCGAAACAACTCTGTGCAGACCTCCAGCGGCTAACCGCCGAGCAGCACAAACTTTTTCAAAAACATTAGCATGATCGGCTTTAAGCTGGGACATTTCGCGTGGATGGTAAGATGGTGGGTTTTAAGTCTGGGATCCATAAATAAACTGAAGAATTCCAAACTATGCAACCTATGCATCTCCCTTAAAAAAACGTACACGCAAATAAAAAACGCAGATAAAAGAGAAAACAAATTACACCATCTCCCCGAAAGGAACTATGGGGTGATGCAAAGCAGAATTGTTGGCGTCCATTCAGCTCATTGGACGGTGCAGCGTGTCTCAAGCGAAGCAGCAACTGAGGAAGCGGCGTGCGGACCGGGTTTATTATATAGAGCAGATGGAGTGGAGAGGAGGAGATGAGAAAGGAGAAGCGCATGCGCGCTCATCGCGCAGCTGGCGTGTTGCCGTTATGTTGAGTTATCTGGGGTTTAGTAGCGCCAGAGGTTATTCCACGTCCGGGTCCACAACGGTGGCAAAGGCACGCAAGTACTGTTGTGTTACGGTGAGTAGGCGGTGGTGCTCGAGGCGCCGAAACTCGTCCATCATGTTCTTCACGATGTTGTCGTCTCTGGTAGAATCGGTAGTCTCCGTCGGGGTTGATGAGGTAAAGGTTGTTGACGTTGGTGCACCGGCTGAGAGCAACGTACACGCCCTCGTCTTCACAGCTTTGTCTTCTTCTGCTTCCTCGTTTTCAGCGGTTCCCCTACGGGAAGATAACGATGGTGGTTGAACGCGAAGCTATCTCGTGATGGATTCTTTGGTTGGACAGTCCCTAGGGGCATCCTGCCACAATCATCATAACTGGCGCTGCTGACGGGGCACGGACGCGGGACATTTCTCCGAGCAAGAGACGCTAACATCATCCTCTAAAGTTTTCAGTTCGTCGTTTCCGTTGACCTTCAGCTTCGCGCGGCTTCGTTGTATCAGTAGCTTCTTGACGTAGTTTTAATGAGTCAAGGACATAAAGCGCGTTTGTAGCACTTGCTCCTGTCTTGGTTTTGTAGCGCAGCGGGAAAAGCGCCGTGTATCTCCCGTTGCGGCCAGAGACTCGTGGAATCGAAACCGGACGCCGCTGACTATTTCTTTTTTTTATAGTGTAGGTGGAGAGGTGCGGACAACTGACGAACGCCGGACATAGCCCCGAGCAAGAGATGCTTTGCCTCTAAAAGGCAAATTGAAAATCACGACTACCGATTATTATGCTTTATGTCCTGCACTTAAAATTTAAATAATGTAAATATTCATCACTCGCAAAAAGAGAAAACGACAGCTTTAAAACAATGAGAGAACTCCACAAATTTGCCTACTCGCATCCAAATCTAGCTGTAAAGAACTGTAGATAGCCGGAGAAAGAATGCTACGCATTAGTAGACAATTCTCTCAATTTCCGCAGGTTTTTATATGTTCTCAGCATCTGGTGTGGAAAAACGAGAATATCCATGCTGTGCATGAAAGTTCGTTATTTGGGGGCATTAATCTGTCACGGCGGTTTTGAAGAATGCGTACATTGCAATTGTCACGGCGTGCTTTGTGCTGAAATTTATTGTTGAACTGGTGAAGCTGAATTATTTTTGTTACAATGCCTTCTACAGGGGGGGGGGGGGGTTGAAGTGTATGTATTCTTACGCATTTTTGTTACGGGGAATATAAAATCAGCTACAGTTGTTACTGAAGGAATGCATAAGATTGTAGCGGGCACTGATACAAATACCATGATAACATTACGCAGCCTTGTCATCATTTCCATTTTGTCTTGTGTATTGTAAGTATCGCATGCAACAAGGTGAAAATGCCTTGTATTCACAAAAGCGCTCTATTTTGCACGTCTTTAAAACAACTCGCACGAAATTTTGAATAGAAAAATGGTTTAATTTTGTTTTCGACCCCCTAGTTTTTCTGCACCCCACCTGTCTGTTTTATGCACCATACAACATATCAATCAATGAAGGAGTTAATTGCAAAAGAACGCGCGAAAAGGAAGGCACCGCATGACAGAAGCGAGGGTTTCGTAATCATTCAATATCTAGTTTTAACAGTGTCGTACCAGTCTGTGCTGTACAGTCGAATTGAAATGTTAAGTTTTCTACTTCTTCCGAGATAGTACAAAAATCATCTATGGTGTACAACTGGTGTCTCCACCATAATAAAAGAACAGCAGTTAGAGGTCGTGTCAATGCTTGGAAGGAAAGGAATGTATTCTCCTTACGCATGCTTTATGAAGCGTAGTTTTGAGCACCTGGCAACCACAAATGTCGATCTCTACCTTACCTCACTTGCCCAACAAAGATACTGCCGATATACTGTTACGGTAAACCTAAAAAGACGTCACCCGACGCATTTTGAGGAATAACCTCTGTGGTAATTTGCATTACTTGTGGAGCACATTTTTCACCCTTTCACTACAACCGTTCCTTCACATTCCCATACAGCGTGGTTGTGGGTATTGGTGGTGTTAGAGCTTGATAAATATTTCCGTGCAGTTTTGCTTTTCAATTCTCAGATTCAGGAAATCATTGCAAGAAAAATCACACGCAGTGAGATACGGCATTTGGAAAGTATTTATGGAAGTCATTAGCTAGATCGAAAAAAGTTTGAAATGTCGCTTTATTACCAAGTCCGAAGAGTCCAGCCGCCACTGCGGGCATGCAAATTTGGTACACCTATGCTCCAGCCCTAGTCGCATCCACAAACCCATAATTTTAGCAAACGCGACGTATCTTCTTCAACTTGCCGATTACCTTTGTGGCCTCCCATTTATGAGAAAACATTCATAGCATTTTGCTCAGCAGAGAAATGGCATGTTATACAAGACTCTATCCGCCGACTGTCTAATAAATATTGTGGAGCATCGCACAAAGATATTTTGTTTCGGCCAGGGCTGCCACTGTTAGCACCTTCGCGTACGTTGCAATCGTTTCTTACCTCAACAAGATCCATACCCGAACCATTCTGGTGCTGCATGACGCGACCCGCCGGACAGCCGGCGGCTTACCGAAGCATACACCCACTGGCGAAGAGGAGCAAGCTGTAGCTCTTTTTTTATTGAAGCCGGTATTCAGAAAGCCAAAGCCCTAAGGAATTTCCAAAGACTTCTTCTACAGGTGGGACACTCCTTGGGACACCTGCAGCTCCCGACTAACCAAGCCCCTCTAGCACCCTGGCGGCCACCAGTATTTAACACCTCTACGCACAGCACAGCTATAGAGTTTAGTACTATAATATTACGATAAGGTGGAATCAGATGGCTCCGAAGAGGTTGACTTGAGCATGAAATCTGAATGTTCTAGGTCGCATGCCTAAACCATTCAGGCTCGGGCCTCGCATGGATGTATCCTCAGGATCCCATTCTCTTATGGTACACTACCATACTTGGCAGAACATTTCGAACCTCTATGTCGTGCCATGCGCTATCAAGTAGGCAGTCTCATCTGTCACATCCCATTGCGAAACACGTTGACCTCCCTTCATGCGTATCTCTACTGACTTTTACAAAGCCCTTGCTGCTTTGAGATCTATCCACTCGACCTATCTTTTTTCGGGCTAATCGTGAGGCTGTTGTCCGTAGATTGGGGGTTGTTGATTAAACGTTTCGTAAAATCAAGGAGCCATCTTGAGGCAACGTGGCGGCCCATGAGTACTCCTTCTTACAATCCACTGGTGCCGGGGATGAGGCCGTCATGGTTCCCATCGCCCTCCTCAGCGATGCACACCCAATAGCACAAAAAAGATCGACGCATGCGTCTAAAGGAAAAAAGACACCAGCTGCATGTTTCCTTCGCCTACCACCTCTTCCTAGGTTATGCGAAATTTTATTAACAAAATTCTCGGACATGCGGCCTACGCTCCCGATACACAGGGTTTATCCCATGTTAAGAAAGTGGACTCAGGGCTATGGCATTGCTTAGAACTCCTTTATTTCACTTCCTCTTCATCTAGTGAATGATAAAGACCCTGAGCTTTCTAGTCTTCGTCGTCTGTTTCTGTACAACCTCCCGCCCGTGACAGTAATTCTTGCGCGGAGACGCCGAGTACGCGCAGAGAACAAAACAAACTAAATTACAGCCAGTGCAGCATCATGGTTTATACTGGTTAAGTCGGACGGTTTCAGCCCGTAAAACGCTTCATCCTTCAGCCATGCCTTGAGAAACAATGTTGCTTCCCAGTCATGGTTTTTTGAGAACTCGGAAAAAATTCTCAAAAACTTTCTTGCATTGTAAGACTGAAATAGAGGGGTGTCTGTGGTCTAGGTAGTTTAGAACGCCGCACTGACTGGTTGAATGTCCCTCATGTCGTTAATAGTGGACAGTAGTCGACAGAACTCTTCTTCGTAACAATGGCTGACCTGTTTGTCTCTTGTAAATGTTCTGTAGGTTGTGTTCGGGCTTCACGTCCAGCAGTCATTTGTTGGCCTCTCGCCCTGGCTCTAAGCATCAATGTTTTGCCACGATTTGGGCTGGTATTCACAGTGGTACCTTCTGAACACACATGAGACCAAAATGAATAAACCGTCTTGTCCGTCCCGTGCCCGAGAAATGTTGCTAATATTCTACCGAATTCCTGTTTTGCCGTGGTATGAACAGGCTCTTACCACAGAATGGCATAAGACAGTGTTGCCGTCGTATACAGACAATTCTGTGGTTGTCTCCTACGGTGCTACTCAAGGAGGTTGTATAAAACTTCTATACAACCTCCTTGGTGCTACTACGAGCGATTCGTCGGAATGGACTACTGCTTTATAAAAGGAAACCAGGAAGGTAACAAACGGCCTCCGTAACGTTTGAAAAAATGAAACTTCAGGAGTGGTCTCACGAGTTCTTCGTAAAAGATTTGTTTTCCGGTATATTGGCGGTTCTGACGCAGCCACGTTTTAATACTTTCTCACGAAGCAACAAATGATCTATCATTTCAAGAAATACCTCCCATTCTGCATATTATTTTGTGTATTCTTCCAAGTACAATATGTTTCTGATCTGATTGTCAAGATCTATCAAGCTGATCTATTTTTGTTGTGCTGATTCATAAAAGAATTTCAGCGTACTTGGTTGCGCGGATGGTCGCTCCAATGCGCAGTGTTCTGCGTTGGCAATGTCCAAAATCTGTGCCCGGTGGGTGTCTCTGAGCACTAGCAGTCGGTCCATGTCCTCGGTGTTTCGGAATGCGATATGGCCGGTGTGGAGCGTCGAGCATGGCCACCCTCCGAGGCTTCCAGGATCAGGGCATCAAGGTGTTTCCCGGGACTTGCGTATCAAGCTTCGCCAAGTCATGCAGCCCACAGGGCCGCTACTCCCTTGTTTTGGCACCAAATGTTCGTAAACTGGAAACGGGGCCTTCGCACCGCTCAGACACCTATATTCCACTTCCTCGTCCTCTCGGTGATGAGGGTGAGAGTGGGCTACCTAGTCGTCGTTGTCGATTCCAACACCTCACCACACCGGTCCCTCAATGCCATTACTTCCACACCACTACATCGGACCTTGCATACTTTGGTTGGTGGTGCCAGACACCATACACATTCCGTAACCACTCCCACATTCACACGAAATTTGTGTGAAACTATCGCCTGAAATTGCTGCTTAGCCTTCATTGGGTCTTCCGCCAGATGTAACTGCACCGAACTTCAAAACCTGTACCTCACTACTCACTCTGCTGCTGATACCATGAACTGGCCCAATAACTGCGATGCCAAGAGCTGGCACTATCATTCAATGAACTGAGAATTGAAACTACGAACATTTGCTTATTTACCCTACGTCCCCATTCCTTTCTTCCGTTGTGCCAAGTGGTCCCCCTCTACAGGAAAGGAGCTGTACCACTACAGGTTTTCTCGCTTACTTTCATCGAAACGCCTTACAATTTTCTCCCGGTGCCAGCGCATTTATTCCAAGTGTCAACCAATTTATTCTGGACGCCACCCGAAATATTCTAGCGAACAGGAAGTTGTTCAGGAGTGCAAAATCTGGTGTAGCTTTGAGGACTGTGTTCCGTGACATCCGGCCGTTTGTGCGTCTATGAGTGGACGTTGGAGCTACTCCGCATCGATGTAAATTATGAAGGTCAGAAAGACCAGCGGGATAGTTTGGACCACGAAGGCACCGGGTGAAACCCAAGCGGAGTCATTTCTGTCGAGCAATGGTGAGATGGCCCTCTTTCGTATACATGAACTCTGGTATCGAGATAAATGCATCCCAATACAAAATTCAGCGACTACGGCTCGACAATCGCGCACTAATGAGCTACAAGTTCGCACGTTCCAGGAGGCCAGGGAGATGATCAAACTGTCTGATTGCTGCAGATAGTTGAATTGACGTTATGATTTGCACTGCTGAATCTCTGTTCAAAATGCCAACGCGTATATGAGTACAATGAGAAAGATTGAGAGCTGTAAATATTCACTAGACATCTTATCATTTTCACCCCCCCTCCCGATTCAGCCGTGACACAGATGGTCCTCGCGAATGTCCAGATAGTTTAACTCGAATGGTTTAAAAATAAACGCGCGGAAAACAAGAACAATAATGTTCAGAGCCTGGAATTAATAGATACAGGTGCAACTTGCGTCTGCTTCTCTAGAAAGTGTTAACAGACATAAGATTCTCGGTGCAACATTTTGTCATATGACGTGAAGATGTCATTTGCAGTGTCTAGTGAAATGTTCATCATTTCCCTTGGTAGCGATAGCCAAATGTTTTTCTTTGTTCTGAACAAAAGCTAAACTGCAAATTTATCATGACGTTTTCGCTTCGCATGTCAATTACTGCAAACGCAAATGCAAAATATAAACGCAATGTACCTTTTGGAACAGAAAACCCTTCGTAGTTTTGCAAGTGTCCCATTTGTGCTCACGATGGAACAGCCGTTTCCCTTCTATAAGATAACACCACTTCTGCCAGCACATGATTTTCGTCTCATTTATGTTGTTTTGTTTTCAAAGCAGAGCTTCAAAATATTTTGGCACTCAGTGTCTCGGTTATCGAAAAATATTACTGATTCATACACTTGATACAGTAATAATTGGCTCATACCAAACCGGCGCACTGAATACTTACTGGAATTGGCAGTGTTCACATAATCTGTTCTGCGTAATAAGTGAGAACAAACAGGTGTTAACAGGGGCACGACATCGCTATCAACATGAACTCACACCCCTTTTTTGTACAGGTCCTGGCATGCCTGACTGTAATCGCCCGTCCGATGTACAGCGCTACGGATAACCAGTTTCCACCGCCATTTCCTGCAAGCCACCGCATCGAGTTTACGGGTGTCAAGCAAGCGGTACTGCCCTTTCATCCCTTCCCGGATACGTGTTGCACGTCGCCAGGTTTGGCGTCGACGGCGTTTTCTACCTGGCAACCTGGTACAGCGAGCGACATCCTTTGTCTGACACGAGTACTTAACCGCCACTACTCCGTTGGGCGCGCGGGGCACGACATCGCTATCAACATGGGCTCACACCCCTTTTTTGTACAGGTCCTGGCATGCCTGACTGCAATCGCCCGTCCGATGTACAGCGCTACGGATAACCAGTTTCCACCGCCATTTCCTGCAAGCCACCGCATCGAGTTTACGGGTGTCAAGCAAGCGGTACTGACCTTTCATCCCTTCCCGGATACGTGTGGCACGTCGCCAGGTTTGGCGTCGACGGCGTTTTCTACCTGGCAACCTGGTACAGCGAGCGACATCCTTCGTCTGACACGAGTACTTAACCGCCACTACTCCGTTGGACGCGCGGGGCACGACATCGCTATCAACATGGGCTCACACCCCTTTTTTGTACAGGTCCTGGCATGCCTGACTGCAATCGCCCGTCCGATGTACAGCGCTAGGGATAACCAGTTTCCACCGCCATTTCCTGCAAGCCACCGCATCGAGTTTACGGGTGTCAAGCAAGCGGTACTGACCTTTCATCCCTTCCCGGATACGTGTCGCACGTCGCCAGGTTTGGCGTCGACGGCGTTTTCTACCTGGCAACCTGGTACAGCGAGCGACATTCTTCGTCTGACACGAGTACTTAACCGCCACTACTCCGTTGGACGCGCGGGGCACCACATCGCTATCAACATGGGCTCACACCCCTTTTTTGTATAGGTTGGTTACTTACGCTCTGCTTTATGTTACCGTACCTCGAATAGATATGTTATTGCGGTGTCGTGCCCTGACACTGTATTTTAGTGTGCCGCTTCTATCAAGAGACGGTGTTTTTCTGGTGTTGAACGTATGCTTATGTGTCTTGCCCGTATGCTGTTAATGGTGTCGGGAGATGTTGAAAGCAACCCTGGCCCTAATGGTGACACCCCTTCCGACCCTCATGACAGCCAATCCTCTCAGGCCAGCATTGATGGCATTTTTGAAATTTTAAAGCGGTCGGAATCAGGGGAAGTACAGTTTTTTCGCGAACTAAACGAAGTGAAGGACCAGCAAGCGGCAATGCACACCTCTATAGAAGGTTTGCTGGCCAGAGTTACTGTGGTTGAGAGCGACGTTAACTGGTTGAAACAAACTACGCCAAGCGCATCATCGGAAAACAATCTTGCTAGTTCCCTAACCCGAGACATCGCCCAGCTAAAAGGACAACTAGATGTCGCCAATAACAGAAGTCGCAGAAATAATTCAATCATACATAAAATAACTGATACTGTAAACGAAAACTGGGCTGATTCGGAAGAAAAAGCACGCTCTTTCTTTCAAACACAATTAGGCGAATGCGTTAGTCCCGACCGTATTGAGCGTGCGCATCGAATTGGGCAATTCTGCGAGAGTAAGAACCGTCCAATTATTGCGATGTTTTCTAGCTACAAAGATAAGGAGCGCATCCTTTCCTGTGGGCCTAAGCTAAAAGAGACTGATTTTGCAATGCGCAATGATCTTACCCCTGCTGTAAGATTAGCACATTCGAAACTTCTACAACGTGCCCGTACGTTAGATTTACCGTAGAAACTGAGGCATGACAAGCTAGTTATCAACAAAAAAACATTCGTCTACGATTCTGGGCTCGACCAAGTAGTTGAAACAAAAAGTTAGCTAAGCGGGACGCAGTTGTCTCCGCAACATGGTGCATGCGTTCGTAACTCTGTTGAGACAGCATTACATATTCGAGTTTACTATCCTCGTTGTAAACTGCCGTAGCATAAAAAACAAAGTTGATGAATTTGCTACGCTCACTTCAACAGCCAAGCCCCATATTATCATTGGCACAGAGTCTTGGCTTCATAGTTCGGTCCGGGACGCTGAAGTGTTTCCGCATGGCTTTGTCGTATATCGTAGTGACAGAAATACCCAAGGGAGAGGTGTTTTTCTGCTTGTCGATGACAGCTTATAATCTACTTCACTAACCGTATCGTTGAGTTGCGCAGAATCGGTATGGTGTAACGTTCACTTAAACAGCGGACGAGTCATCACTATCGGGTCATATTATCGTTCACCAGCATGCGCTGATCCGGAAGCCTTCAGGTCTTTATCAGACTTCCTGTTAACATTGAACCACGATTACATACTTGGAGGTGATTTTAACATGCCGGAAGTTCAGTGGTTGGATCAAAAATGCATTCCCACCGACTCGTGTGCGCTGTCTGCCAGTTTCTACGAGTTGATACAAGCAAACGATCTTTTCGAATTTGTAACCGAACCTACCAGGAAAGGAAAAGACCGCGCTTCCGTTTTAGATTTGCTCTTCGCAAATAGGCCCTCACTTGTCCGAAATACTCTAGTCGTCCCTGGAATTAGTGATCATGACTGCGTCCTTGCCTATTTACCACCAATCAGATTCAAAAGTGTACACAATAACCCACGTAAAGTTTTCTTTTATAATAAAGGAGATTATGTCTCCTTATCCAGGGAACTTGCATCCTTTTTACCAGAGTTTACGACATGAGCCGATGCTCTAATTGCAACACTCTATGGGAAGCTTTCAAGGACAAACTACAGCAATTAATAGCAAAGTGTGTTCCTAGCAAACTAATATCGAGCAAAAGGCGTGCCGACAAGCCGTGGGTGTCCCGTGACGTACGTCTACTTATCAACAAAAAGCGGCGTCTTTTGCAAACGTATAGAAAAAAGAAAGACCAGAGCGTAATGGATGCCGTAAGGCTCCTCGGCAAAGACATAAAAATCCGGAACAAAATTGCTAAAGACAAATATCTCTGCTTCTTGGGAACTAAGATGAAAGAAAATCCCAAAGAAATGTGGAAATTTTTTGAAATCCCAGGGCAAGGAACATGCAGGAATACCCTGTCTTCACGTTAACGGCACAACTGTTTCTGATGACCATGAAAAGGCTAATTGTTTCAATCATTACTTTCAGTCTGTTTTCTCCCCAGCGTATTGTGAAAACGCTCCGAGTGTCTCAGAACAAATAAATGAACAAATGGATCCCGTCATTATGACCTATAATGGTGTACTCAAACTACTCCAGAATGTTAAAGTTAATTCTTCAGGCGGACCTGACGGCATACTCAATTACGTCCTTCATGCCTGCCGTGAGACTATTGTCCACTTTCTCGTAACTCTGTTTTCCAAGTCGATCGCTTCTGGTGACCTGCCTGAGGATTGGAAAATCGCTAACGTTGCGCCCATTCACAAAAGTGGCCCGAAAAGCAATCCTGAAAACTATAGGCCCATATCCCTCACAAGTGTCTGTAGTAAAATCCTAGAGCATATAATATATAGCGCCACAATAAAACACCTGGAATCTAATAGATATTTTACGAACTGCCAACACCGCTTTCGGGCAGGTTTTTCCTGCACAACGCAATTAACAGAATTTAGCCATGACCTCTTCTCGTCATTTGACGTGAAAGAACAGACAGACTGTGTATTTTTGGATTTTAAAAAGCATTTGATTCTGTCCCGCACTCGTTGCTGCTCCATAAGTTGTCTTTTCTTGGCCTACATCATGATGTTGTCCAGTGGATAACAGGTTATTTGCATAATCGTACCCAATGTGTCCTGATAAACGGCTGTAAATCAGGTGTTGTGAGTGTTCGTTCTGGTGTTCCGCAGGGGTCTGTTTTAGCCCCTGCTTTTTCTTGTATATATTAATGATATTGTAAGTAATTTGTCCTGCAAAGTACGCCTTTACGCAGACGATTGCGTTGTTTATCGCAGTATCAAAAGCCCAATTGACACGGACTATCTTCAAAGTGATCTCGACCATATCCAAACGTGGTGTGCAAAATGGAAAATGACTTTGAATATTGCGAAATGTAACCACGTTTCCTTCACACGCAGTCGCAGCCCTGTTTTATCAAAATACACTCTGGGAAGTACGCATCTTGATACAGTGCTAGATTATAAATATCTTGGCGTCTATTTTTCATCTAACCTAACCTGGAAACGTCAGATTGAACACTTGTCCTTTATTGCCTCCCGCATGTTCAACTTTCTAAAACGCAACTTCAGTGATGCTCCTCCAAAAGTTAAAGAACTTTTATATTTCACCAACGTAAGATCCATTGCGGAGTAATTTGAAAATTTATGTGCACTACTAGAACGCGTCCAGAGCCGCGCCGCCCGATTTGTAACTAAAAATTATAGTTTTCGCACTAGCATTACATCACCTAAAGCAGAGTTGGGCTGGGGAAACATTAAGTAAGCGTCGGTTGCATCAAAAACTTGAACTACTATATCATATTTATTTCAATAAGACTGGTATTGATCCGAAAATTTTCTTAATACCCCCGCACTTTGTATCTAAGCGTCGCGACCATGAGTGGAAAATTCGTGGAATTGATTGCCGTACTGATGTGTACAAGGGTTCTTTCTTTCCCCATTCCATTGGGGAATGGAATAAACTACCAAGTATTATTGTTTATTGTACATCTGATGCTCTGTTCCACACGTTTTTGTCGCACATGTAAATTTTTCATTGTGACACTGCTTGTACATTTGACGCGCTATTGTGCAGATTTGTACCACTTATTCTCATGTCAGTTTTTTTTTTCTTCTCTCTTTTTCTTTTTTCTCCATGTGATGAATCGTAATCATGTATTTGCATATACCCCCCTGCTGTAATGCCTTATTGGCGCTGCAGGTAATATAAATAAATAAATAAATGGAAAGTGTTACCGGGAAACAGTAGTTGGTTGAGTGCCTTTTAGACAAGTCGTGAACAAATCTGTTCACGACAAATCTGTTTTACGCGTATTTTGATTCCTGCTTCATTGTCTGAATTTAGATGCAAAGCATCTCAAGCTCGGGGCTGTGTCCCTCCTCCCTCGTTGTTGTCTGCCGTCCGCACTCTACTGCGCATGCGCCTGTCTTCTAGCTCCGTCAGCGTTTGGGCTGACGTCGCGCAGTCCACTATAAAGAGAGAGAAAGAGAGAGAGGGAGAGAGAGATAGAGATAGAGAGAGAAAAGGACGTGCTTTATTTGAGGCGTGTGCGAGAGCACTCTTGCTCTCTGCATCAGTGCTGGCCTGTGAGCGTGGTTGAGTCGTCAGGGAGGGTGGGTGGGATGGTGGGAGTGTTTCCGGTAGTTACCCAGTACGCCCCTTGGACCCTCGTCGGCATAGACAAACGCGGCAACAGAGGTCCATAATAAAGTGAGCCTGGTGATGTTCGTGTTAACGGTAGCACACAGTCGAAGTACGTCGTCGGGCGGATGTCCTCGAGAAGTGTATGCAGCGTGCAAGCACGGAAGAGAGCGTAACACTGACAGTCCCACACCAAATGTGCAGCCGTTGCAGGCACGCGACACTGCACACAGAGGCCTTCTCTAGGGTCATTGCCATCAAATTTGTAGCGGAGCGCGGGTGAGAATGCGGTGTTGGTGGCAAGGTGGCGAACCAACGTCTGTGTGACCCGCGGTAACCCCTCCGGCACGGGAGGAACAGGGCGCTCATGCTCTTCGGTGCGGTCTTTCCTAACTTCACGAAGACACCGGACTATCCGCCGGCGTATCTGTCGGAGTATCTGCCCGCCCTCTCAGTCCTCTTCTCTGGTTGAGCTGCAAGGTACCTGGCTCTGCCCGCCACAGCTTTCCCGCAGGAAATTCAACGTCCTCCTGTAATTTTTCAGTTCGTCATTTCTGTTGACGTTCAGCTTCACGTGCCTTCGTTGTATCAGTAGCTTCTTGACGTAGTTTTAGTGAACGGCATAAGGCTCGTTTGTAGCACATGCTCCCGTCTCGGTTTGCAGCGCAGTGGGAGAACGCCACGTACCTCCCGCTGCGGCCAGAGAGGAAGAGGAGGAATAAACGTATCTCAAAAACAGTCAGCCCCGGGGAAGAGTCCTCATTCCAGGACCCCTTGAGTCCGTCCTGCTTCCTGGGATCTCTGCACCAGCAAAAGCTGGTCGTCAGGGTCAGGGTCAGGACAGTACTCTCTCCCAGTGCTCAGGGGAGGGGAAGGGCAGGGGGGTAGGTGGGGGTTCTTATCACAGCCCCACATGATATGGTAGAGGGTGCCTGCCCGGAGCCTCGCAGAAGCGGCATTGCGAGGAGTACATGGGGGGGGAGGGAGACCACAATATGAGCTCTAGTGGGGTGGGGAAAAGTGTTTGTTTCGATGCCTCGGAGGTGGTGCTCTTGTTTTTTAGTGACGCTTTTGTGCACAGGAAGATATAGCGTTCGTTCCAGGTGGTAATGCTGGGTGAGTTCGTGGAACGACAAGAGGGGGCAGACCAGCCACTGCTCGCCGAACTCCTGGCTTGCCCGGTCGGTCAGCTCTCGGGCACGCTGATTGGCAGCTTCGTTGCAAGACACGGCGGACTGGGCTGGAGCCAAAATAATCCTCACGGGAGGTCGAGGAGGATGCTTGAGAATAATTGTTCTGGCAGGACGTGATATGCAACCGCTGGAGAAGGTTCTATATGCTGTTTGCTGTCTGTGATAATTATTTCTGCAGAGGTCGGTGCAATGGCTAGGGGGATGGCCGCTTCCTCCGCCTGCAGAGAGTGAATGGTGGGAATTGATGCGCATGTAACGACGTTTTCGGTTGTAGAAACGACAGCGGTCATAGCTTTTCGCCATGGATAGGAAGCGGCGTCTGTATAGACTGTGGCAGAGTTTCAGCCGTATTGATTAACAATCACTTTCACTCGAGCTTTCCTACGAGCGTCGGGATGTGTCGGATGCATGTTGCGTGGCAGTGGGGCCACATCGATGAACTTGCGAACCTCATGGGGAAGCTGAGTTGCATCGGCCTGCGGGTGTTGCAGAGAAGAGTGCAGGTGAAGTTGAGACAGAATGGCTCTACCGGTAGGGGTAGAGCTAAGACGTAAGAGTTAGCTCAAATGTTGGGCGTCGAATAGTCCATCTAAGGTATTGTGGACTCCCAACCGCAAGAGTGTCTGCGTTGAGGTGGTGACAGGTTTTCCTAATGCTACTTTGTACGCCTTGCGTATCATCGCTTCCATCTTTTCTTTTCGGTATTGGAGAGTATGGCGTAGGGGAGGGAGTAAGTGACCATAGATACTACGAAGGCTTGAACCAGCCTGAGTACACCCTCCTCTCGCATACCCCAAGTCTTGGTACTAATCCTCCGGATCATGTGGGAGACTTGCTCTGTTGTGTTCTTAAATGTGTTGAGCAGTTGGATGTTCGAGCGATCCGCTTGGAAAAGCATGCCCAAAAATCTGACTTGTGGAGCCGGAACAATTACAAGGCCATCCTTATGTAGAGAGATTAGAGAGATGGTTGGCGACCCAGAAGAGGGTTTCTTCTTTGCTGAAACAATCAACAGCTCCGATTTCTGCGGCGAGCATACACTGCCGTGCGTATTGGATGACTACGTCAACCGCCTGTTGGAGATTATTCTCCATGCCCCCTACTGATCCATGAATGGCCCATATGGTAATATTGTCCGCATATAACCCATGGCGTATGCCTGGTATAGTAGCCAGGAGCGGAGGGAAACCAATCATAGCTATGTTGAATATCGATGGGGACAGGACGGCCCCCTGGGGTGTGCCCTTGTTTCCAAGGGTAACCGGATCTGATGTCAGGTCACCCACCTTCGGAATAGCTTTTCGGCCGTCAAGGAAGTCTCGAACGTAGGTGTAGGTACGTTGCCCGCAGTATAGGCCGTTTAGCTGTTTGACTATGGCTGTGTGGCTGACACATTATCAAATGCCCCTTTTAAATCTAGGGCTAGTATGGCTTTTGGGTGGTCCGGACAGGATTTAAGCATGACCTCTTCTTTCAGTTGAAGAAGGATGTCCAGCGTACAGAGATGACTGCGAAATCCACACATGGTATGAGGTAGCATGTTGTGCTGTTCACATAGTTCTGTAGCCTTTTGTGGAAAATTTGGTACAATAGCTTCCCCAAACACGAGGTTAGGGAGATGGGGCGCAGATTTTCTGTGCTCGGTGGCTTTCCAGGCTTTGGAATAAGGCGCACTTCTTCCATCTTTCATTCTTCCGGGAGTCGACCTGACCTCCACACCACCGTGTTGAGATGGCGCGTGAGGTCTATAATATACTGGTTATCTAAATTCGGAAGCAGCTTTTTTGTTATGCCGTCCCCACCTGGAGCCGAGTTGCGCCTGGTGATGTGAAGGGCCGCCTTGACTTCGTGGATGTAAATGTCTTCATCCAATTTAACATTTGGCTGCCCTGTATATGGCCAGTGAGTCGTGGAATCGAAACCGGGCACCGCCTAACAATTTCTTTTTATAGTGGACTGCGCTGACGTCATCCCAAACGCTGATGGGCCTGAAGAGGCGCATGCGCAGTAGAGAGCGGACGGCGGACAACAACAAGAGAGGGAGGGACACAGCCCCGATGCTTCGCGTGAGATGCTTCGCATCTAAAAATCAAACAAGAGGCAAGAAGACCAGGATCTAATCTATTTTACAGATTACCTTTCTAAAATAAAATGAAAAACGATTGTTAACAGCTGGTTTTGAATATCCTAGAGCGTAAAATTATAAATTTCAAGTATGAATAGCTATACATTTTCGTGTAAATTGCTGCAACTGAACTACAGGCAGCCAATATATTAAAGAAAGCATGGAGTGATGATGATGATAGTGGTCTGCTTACTGCCGCAACGCCAGAAAGAGGCAAAGACCTCCAAAATATACTGTGTAATAAAAGTGACGAAATGAATAAAGAAAACTTTAAAAATTGGGCAGTTAGAGAAAAAGTGAACTGGAATAAGAGGAAACTATCATGGCTCATATACAGGCACCCGCAGGGAAAAGGTGGCACTGTGAGCGCAGCCCTTTTCCTAATAAAGGTGCCCGTAGCGCACGCTATGGCATCGATGAAAGCGTGGCGATGTTTAGACCAGCTGTCTGTCACCCTCTTCCTGCAGCGTGCCGTACCCGCGGTCAACGGGGCTGACACTGAAGCATAGCGTAAAGAACGACGGCTGCGAAGAATGAATTGGTTCCTCACTGCCATTTGTATTATCTACAATCTGATTGGCGGGCTTCAATATCAATGACTAACGTATTTTCATCTGCGCCCCTTAGGCTGTTCGTTTATCTCGGCATTTAGTATCATGAGGTTACCCCAGATGCCGTCTTTAGGTGGGCGCCCGTGCTGCACTCGGGATACTCCCGGCTGTTAAAATCCTGTGCAGGGCGCCGCCGCTGGCGTACATTGAATGCTCTGTCCAGAGGTTATAATAAGCGTGGCATCTTTCACAATAGCAATGACGCCTCAAACCACCAGAATGTAGAAAACGGCGTTGTTTCTTTGGAGACAAACATCAGGTCAATGTGCCTATAGGGTTAGGCTGTGATTGCGGGCGATGTACATTAGGCTCTAAAATTGTATCTCTGATATATATGGAAAACGCGTTAAAGAAAAAAACGTGTGCTTGTCGGCTATAAAGAATCATGGCTGCAGTACAATCAGTTGCCGTAGAGCTCCGGGAACCGTTCGAGGTAAGAGCTTTACGTACACCATTCCACGAAAAAAGGGGGCTCCTGTTGTTGCCCAGTCAACACAATGGCCGCTGCTCTGGACTGTAGGTGAAAATATTGTAACGTGGCTGTGGATGACACGAAATATGTAACGCTGAAGCGATGTATTTACATCAAGCCGTAACCGAGCCCGGCCTGGCTGCGCGGCGCACACAGCTCTTCTTCGTCGTCATCCTTCGTTGTGAGCCATCGCGCAACGGGGGTTGTCCCGTCACGTGACATCACCTCCCCGGTCGATGAAGACCGTGCCGGTCGACGTCGAGGCAAAGTGGCGATTGAAGGCTTATGAGTGTTGGGATGCCAAATGCAGTGACGAATCCCTTGCCACCACGGATGACGATGGCGGTGTTGATGATGCCTGGCCCAGCAACAGAAATGGCTTCCACCGCGGCGAAGCACTAAAGTTCCTAGAGCCACGTCGGACGGAAGGGTGGGGTAACACATGTTTGCCTTGTCTGGGCACGTCTCGTTTCGTCTGGTCTTCATGCGGGTCTTTCGGGCGGGGGAACACGGGGCGGGGCACATCGTCTTGTTCTGGTCTCGACTGGGCTGGGGCAACCCGGTGGCGTATAGGTGTTTCCTAGTGAGCACAGCCAAGCGATGCATGGCGCCATCTACGGGCATGTTTGAAGCTATGTCCACGTGCTTGGGGCCCTCTATTTAACCGCTCAGAACCGCTTCCTCTCGTAGTGTAGTAGCTCTGGTCCTGCGTAGTGAACACCATAACCAGCGTTCAAATCCCGTTACCGCTTTTTTTATTTTCCAGGGTTTGTCATATTTGAATATTAACATATTTTATCACGCATATGATATATGACATTTTATGTATTATAAATTAGGTTTGGGGTATTTTCGTTGCCTTTTGGTCAGTTTTAGCTACTGCTTGTTGTACGTTTTTGTGGGTTTGCCCCTTTTAGGTCCTTTTCGGCTATTTCTGTTAAATATTTTTCAACACCGTTGTTTTTAACCATTGTAAGTCCTTTTTGACTGTTATTTATTTCTGTTGGGTGGTTTAACATGGCTTAAGTACGTTTTTTTTATTGCGACAGTATGCCCTTTGGCATAAGTTCCTACAGGTACAAGTTTGCACCCGTTTCCCGGATGAAGTCCAAAAGACAGCGGTGGTGGGGCCCCCACAGCCATCGCTGAAGATCGGGGGGTCTCCCCGGATGCAGGCCTGTGCCGCGAAGGTGCCGGGATCTCGCTGCACTCAGTGAAGGGCACGTCCATAGCAGGTGGTTGGTGTCGGCTTCTTCGGCAGGAGCCGTACAGAAGGGGCAGGTCGTGGAAAACGGGGCATGGTATCGCGGTGGCCACGCCCGGGTTACCGCAGGAGAGAGGGCCATCCCAACTCGTAGTCTACGCAGCAGGACCTCCTCCCAGCGAGCGAGCCCACTGGGAAGGTCTGTTCCACACGGTGGGATGAGAGCACGTGTGGCGCGACGCAGATCTTCCTTTAGTTGGACAAAGTTGGTCATGTGGGTCAGTTGTCAGCAAGGGCAAGGGCCGTGGAACCGACGTAACGTGACAGAAACTATCCGCCGCAGTATGAGCGGTGATAGTATTACGCCGTATCGGCGTACGTTTCCGCTGTGATATAACCGCCATAGCAAGCTCAGATGATGGCTGGCTGCACACTCCACCAAATGTAACGTTGGGGCGGATGACACGGAATATGTAGCGATGAAGCGAAGTAATTATATAATGGTGAAGAACTATTTACGTCAAGCCATAACGAAGCCCGGACTGGCTGCGCCGCACACACAGCTCTTCTTCGTCGTCATCCTTCATGGTGATCCATCGCGCAACGGGCATTGTCCCGTCACATGACAATATTAACCTTCGGGACAGAAAAGATGACTCACATGCTTTGAAGGTGGAAGGTTAGGGATACTAATTAATAAAGAGTTTGGTGGAACATCGGACATGGATTACATTCGCCTAGTTCTTTTATTTGACTTCGGCGCGAATTATTCCAACCGCCTTACTTTCTGATATACCGTCTATGCGTTTCTTTCGTCGCTCTCGTTTCTTCGCCTTACTGCGTGAATTCCATCGGTAAGAAGAATTACATACACCAAGGCCTCCCTAAAATCAATGTTCTGCGCGGCGTGTGTGCACCTGTTCTACCCATGTGCGATAAAGTTCAGGTCTCATGCGACAGGCATTATTCGACAATATTTACCTTTCGAATTTATAATTTTGCAAACTTTGTGAAGAGGCCGCAATGGCCATGAAGCCTCCCGATTCCTGGCCAATTCTCCTTGTGTTATGTTAAATGTTGAGAATTGTATGACAGGTACAATACAAATTTCACTTCGGTGCGTCCGTTTTTAGTGCGTAGTTAGACTGGGTGCGTCCGTTTCGGTGCGTCCGTTTAGTGCGTAGTTAGACTGGGGTTACCCTGGTAAGGTTATCCAGTAAGCTTCCAGAGGTCCTTGGCTGGTGGACAAAGAGAACCCATGTTGCGCGATTGCAGTCCGGGCTGCCAAAGTATCACGCCTGCACGGGCGTGACCCGCAGGAGACGGACAGAAGACGCCGTAGCGGGGGGAAATGTAGTTTACTTGCATGAAAGGACAATGGACGGGACGCGGTACTGGGAACACAGAAGAAAACACTGAAAAGGCAAGCAGTGTTTTGGTCACTACACAACTCGCCGTGGAACGACCCCTAACAACCAGGGTTTGGCGTTGGCCTCGCGTCGGTGACGGCCGTAGGTAGCGGCTGAGGGCCAGGTGATAGGGTGCGGTCACGGGTGCGCACCGCCCAGCCTGTCTGGTCTGCTCTACGAGCCTCGCCGAAACCTGGTAGCGCCCGTTTGAATGGCGTTCCGAGAGCCGCTAGCCGTTTCCAGCACGCGCAAGCACATTTTTTTCCTCAAGAATTCGCCACAGCTTCACCGAAGCGCCGATGATACTGTTGATGGCGACCTGGTTTCATACGGATGGCGGTTTCTCGCCACTCATCACACAGCCCATCGGCCAGTGGTTGACCAGGGCTCGGACGGGCACCTGTCGATGCTTCTATCCCTCATCCATTCAGCATATTTCCATAGTTGATCACAGCGTATCTTTGCGGACTCGGAGTCTTGTGTGTAGCCACTCATCGTCACTGAAAATACCCCGTTCCCTCAAGGTGCCCTGGAGTTGCCACAGGTGTTCCGTTCGGCGGGAGCCATCACGTGTCGCATTCCGGTGAAACTGTAGTTTGTTGAGGTGTTTTGTATTAATTGTCGTGCACAAAATTGGTGCCTTCGTTGAGTAAATAAAAAGCAAATTTATTCAGTGCTAGGTATTTATTTCTGTTCACCTACAGCATGAGAGTTGCTGGAACAAAAAAGGTTGTCAAATGCTGTTAGACCACCCCTTGAGTTCCACGCAGCGTCTGTTTTGAGGAAAACAAAGCAAATGCGGAAATTCCGAAAACACCCCCAACTGCGAAAACCAATTCCATCCAACCATTACAGACCCGTACTATGTTACCCGATTCAAATTTTACACGATCAAAGAACTTACATATTTCCCAATACACCATTCCAAGGACCGCATAGGCAAGCCAACGTAGACAGCAAAGAATATGCAGTGAAAGGTCGGTAATTTGCACTTCAATATTGCGAATTTATAGATGATTCGATCATTGAGATTACCTCTCCCCAAGTTCTATAAAAGCCTGCGTACAAAAAGGCCGGTTAATTAGAACGCTAGTTAGTTCCTCTCCTCGGATAATTAGAACCAGTCGCCACTGTGCCGGTGGCTTGGCGCCTAGTACACGGCCCCGCCATCACTAGACGCAGCCAATCCCTGACGCGGGCCTTCCAAACATTTTCGCCGCGATGCGCACTCCCCACACCTACTCGTCGTGTCCTTGCCGCGTCGCCACGTTTTCGCACACTTCCTGGCGTAACAATTTTCGCTGCACTTTTCTAAGGGACGCTAAGCACGGATTGCTTAAGTTTATCAAAACTAATCTAAAATATCTGTGGTAGACGTTTCCGAAGAGGCATTCATTGCGTACTTTGTCGGTGTAGGCGTAAGTGCAGTGGTGGGTGGAGCGTTGGCAGATGAGCGCTTCATATCTCAGGTTACAAGCACATAGTTATTCGCTGCAGTAACAAAGAGGAGGACGAAGCGGCAATGTCTCTACTGAATGCCGGATTGAGAGCCGCCAGTGTCTTCTTCTGCTTTTAAGGCGGCGAAAAGTGGCTTTTCCGCCCTATTTTCTCGATGTAGCAAAAAGGGCGGTTTTTACCTTCCGAGACAAAAGGCAAACTGCAATCACATATTTCGTTCAACTATCCAAGTGCTTGCAGGTCCTACTGCTTCTCAATTCAAGTGCACTGTTGTAAATCTTCACTTTCGAGAGTTCGAACTTTCTTCAATTAGAACTAATGTGGCGTCTCCTTGCGGTTCGAATTAACCAGCTCTTAGTGCCTTTATGGGGAATTCATACAAGTCTCTTAAATTCATTTCAAGATACCTCCACAGATGAGCCTTTTCAGTGGAAGATGGTAAAAGATTTACCAGTTTTTTGAACGTTTTCGTAGAAAACAATCTTATGGAAAATAGATTGTCTTCGAGAACATTTAAATATTTCCGCATATTACGTGACAAAGGCTGTGTTGTAGCTGGAGCAATAGAGAGGGAGGGTTTATGGAATAGAGTGACGTGACTTGCAAATTGGCTCATGACGTACTAGCTAAAACATTTTATGTCTGAGGCTATTGTTCGGTGCTACAGCAGTTTTACAATGCAAAGCAGCTTAAACTGATACAAGGTCATACAT